>NW_007248602.1:445304-483421 GCF_000164805.1 Carlito syrichta
ACAGTTTGTGTTTCCATATGAATTCCTATATTGTTTTTTCTAGGTCTGAGAAGAATGTTGCTGGTAATTTGATGGGTATTGATTTAACTCTGTAAATTGCCTTAGGTAAGATGGACATCTTCACAATGTTGATTCTTCCAATCCATGAGTATGGGATATTTTTCCACTTGTTTGTGTAATCTTTGATTTCTTTGAGCAGTGTTTTGTAGTTTTCATTGTAAAAGATCTTTCATGTCCCTGGTTAGGAAGATACCAAGGTATTTCATTTTTTGTGTGGCTATTTTCAATGGGATTGTGCTTTTTATTTGGGTTTCTGTTTGTTTGTTATTGGTGTAAAGAAATGCAATTGTCTTTTGCACATTTATTTTATACCCTGAGCCTTTGCCAAAGTCCTTTATCAGTGCAAGGAGACTGTTGACAGATTCTCTTGGGTTTTCAAGGTACACAGTCATGTCGTCTGCAAAGAGAGATAACTTGACTTCCTCTTTTCCTATTTGGAGACCCCTCATCGCCTTCTCTTTTCTGATTGCTCTAGCCATGACTTCAATACTATATTGAACAGAAGGGAAGAGAGTGGGCATCCTTGTTCCAGTTTTCAGGGGAAATGGTTCCAATTTTTGTCTGTTTAGGAGTATGCTAGCTGTGGGTTTCTCAAAGATGGCTTTTATTATTTTGAGGTATGTTCCATGTATGCCTAGGTGTTTGAGGGTTTTTATCAAGAAGGGTGCTGGATTTTATCAAAAGCTTTTTCTGCATCTAATGATATAATCATGTGGTTTTTGTTCTGACGTCTGTTGATGTATTAATTACATTTATTGTCTTGCGAATGTTGAACCAGCCTTGCATCCCAGGGATGAAGCCTACTGGGTCATGATGGATGATTTTTGAGATGTGTTGTTGAATCTGGTTTGCTAGGATCTTGTTGACAATTTTAGCATCTATGTTCATCAAAGATATTGGCCTGTCGTTCTCTTTTGTTGTTGGGTCTTTACCTGACTTGGGTATCAATGTGATGTTAGCTTCATAAAATGATTTGGGGAGAGTTCCAGCTTTCTCAAGCGCCTGGAATACTTTCAGTAGAATTGCTATCAGCTCCTCCCTAAATGTCTTATAGAATTCTGCTGGTAAGCCATCTGGTCCAGGGGTTTTTTTTTTTTTTTTTTTGTAGGTAGTTTTCTTATTACATAGTCAATTTCCTTGATTGTTATTGGTCTCGATTTCTTCTTGTTTCAACCTAGGCAGGTTGTGCAATGTCAGAAAGTCCTCCATTTACTTAAGGGTTTCAAGTTTGTTTCCATACAAGTGTACGTAGTAGTCTCTACTGATCTTTTGTATTTCTTCATGGTCAGTTGTGACTTAATGTTTTGTGTTTCTGATTGTGTTTATTTGGGCTTTTTCTCTCTTTTTCTTGGTCAGTCTAGCTAGGGGACCATCGATCTTGTTTATCCTTTCAAAGAACCAGCTTTTTGTTTCATTGATTTTTTTCTGTTATCTTTTTGTCTTCTATGTCCTGGATTTGGGCTTTTATTTTGGTGATCTGGATTCTTCTGCTGAAGTTAGGGTTTTGGTGGTCTTGCTTTTCCACCTTCCTTAGGTGACTTGTTAGGCTGTTAGTTTTTGATCCTTCTGTTTTCTTCAAGTGCGTTTGTAGAGATACGAGTTTCCCTCTTACTACAGTTTTTGTGGCATCCCAGAGATTTTGGTAAGATGTTTCTTCATTTTCGTTTGTTTCCAGGTATCTTTTAATCTCTGTTTTGATTTCATCATTGTCCCAGGAGTTGTTTAGCATCATGCTGTTTAGTGTCCATATCTTTGTGGGTTTTGGGGAAACCTTGTTGGTGTTGATGTTTATTTTTATTCCACTGTGATCCGAGAAGGTGTATGGCAAAATTTTGATATTTTTAAATTTGCTTATGCTTGATATATGGCCAATTATGTAGTCGATCTTAGAATACCTTCTGTGCGGTGATAAGTAGAATGTGTATTCTGTGGTCGGATGAAGTGTTTTGTAGGTATCATTTAAGTCCATTTGGTCAAGAGTCACATTGAGGTTTTGGATCTGGTTGTTTATTTTTTGTCCTGATGATCTGTCTAGGATTGTGAGTGGGGTATTAAAGTCCCCAGCTATGATAGTGTTGGAGTCAATATCTTTTTTTAGTTTACCTAGAAGCTACTTTATGAAAGTTGGCGCTCCTATGTTGGGTGCATATATGTTTAGGATGGATATTTCTTGTTGATGGATTGAACCTTTTATCATTATGTAGTGACCTTCTGTATCTTTTTAAATTTTTGATAGCTTAAAGGGTATTTTGTCTGAGATTAAGTTTGCGACTCCTCCTTTCTTTTGTGTTCTGTTCACCTGAAAATTTGTTTCCCATCCTCTTACTTTGAGTCTGTGAGTGTCCTTTCTAGTGAGGTGAGTCTCTTGAAGGCAATAAATTGTTGCCTGGTGGTATTTTATCCATTTTGCCATTCTATATCTTTTCAGTGGTGCATTTAGTTCATTCACATTTCGGCTAATTATTGAAATGTGAGAGTTGATCCCTATCATAAGGTTCTTATGGAGTTGTTGTTGTTCCTGTTTGTTTGTTGTATTTTTTTTGGTTTTGGATTTGGTTCATGTGTGTTTTTAATCTTTTGCTTGTACTCTTGTGAAGAACGTTGTTGTTCTTTTTTCCTTTTCTTCTGTGTTCAGTTGTTTCTTAAGTGTTTCTTGTAGAGGTGGTCTGGTGGCAATGTAGGTTCTTAGGGATTGGATATCTGGGAAAGATTTCAATTCTCCCTCACTGATGAAGCTTAGCTTGGCTGGGTAGGTTATTCTTGGTTGAAATTGTTTATCTTTTAGAACTTTGAAGATATGGCTCCAAGTTCTCCTAGCCTGGAGGGTTTCTATAGATAAATCTGCTGCAATTCTAATTGGTCTTCCCTGATAGGTAGTCTGTCCCTTTTTCTCTTGCTGCCTTTAAGAATTTTTCTTTTCTTTTTCTTCTTTTTTTTTTGAGTTGGAGTCTCACTCTGTCGCCCACACTGGAGTGCAGTGGCCGCTCCTGGCCATTGCATCCTTGACCTGGTGGGCTCCAGTGATCCTTCCACCTCAGCCTTCTGAGTAGCCAGAATTACAGGCATGCACTACCACGCCCAGCTGATTTTTTGATTTATTGTAGAGATGAGGTCTCGACGCCAAGTTGCTCAGGCAGGTCTTGAACCTGCGGGCCCAGGCAATCCACTCACCTCAGCCTCCCAAAGCACAGGATTACAGGCTGAGCCACCGAGCCCGGCAGGATTTTTTCTTTTATACCTACTTTGTTTAGGCAAATTATTATGTGTCTGGGAGTTGGTCTTCTCATTTGTTGTCTTGCAGGGATTCTTTGAATCTCTTGTGTTTGAATTTTTGCATCACTGATGAGATGAGGGAAGTTTTCTTGAATGATTTCATGAAATGCTTGTTCCAGTGTGGCCTCTGTTTCTCTCTCTGCCTCAGGAAGGCCAATTACTCTTAGGTTTTTTCTCTTGAAGTAATCATTCATCTCTTGAAGGTTTTGTTCTGTCTTTTTAAGTTTGTTTTCTATGTTTTTTACAGTTTGGGTTAGTTCTGTGTTTTGGTCTTCGAGCTCTGAGATTCTTTCTTCTGCTTGGCTAATTCTGCTTTCCATGATTATTAGTCTCTTATTTATTTCCATCACAGTATTCTTTACTGCTGTTATTTCTGACATCAGCTCCTTCCTATTTTTCTCTTGCCTCTCCTCAATTTTTTTCATTCTATTAATGTCTTGATGTCTGGGTTTGTTGCATGTGACCAATCATTCTGGGGGCTCTTCATTGTTTGTGTTCCAAAGTCTGTTTTCTCAGTGTCTGACCTCCCAGGGGTCTGTGTGAGACCCATATTCTTCTTTGGGTTTTTCTTCATTTGTGCAGATTTTTGCTCCCTACTTTTTCCTTCTCTCCACTTCACTGTCTTCTTAAATTCTGTTATTCAGGGGTGGAGGGGTTGCTTTTACTTCTGTTTGTTCAGTCTCCTATTTTATGTATATCCTCTTGCTTTGTTCAATTCTGGATTTGGACTGTAGGTTGGGGGTGGTCTTTTTTGCAGTTTTGGGATTTACTTAAGGGGAGAGCTGTGATTCAAAATCTATCTGCAGATCCTGGTATCCGCTGACAGGTGTATGGATGATCTGAAACCCACTTCCCACTGCCTTGGAATCTGTCCTTGCAGTGGGGTTGTAAGTTTACTCCCTGAAATAAAATGAGGTTAACAGAGGGAAGAGAATGGAGTGGGCAGTGGGAGTAAGAGTTGGGTGGAGAGAGGAGTAAGGGGGAAAACAGAAGAGTGTACCAACATGGAGAGAGACACAAAAACTGAAACAGATAAAAGCAATACACCACGGCTACAAACTAACCAACTCCCATACAAAAAAAAAAAAAAACTAAAACATACAATGATGCTAACATACAAGCTAACCAACCTCCTTATTGGTGTGCTATTCCTCTATACAAAGATGGGGTTTACAGAGAGAAGAAAAGAAAAAAAAGGAAAAACAAAAGGAATAGAATCAAGTCAGTAAACTAACAGAACCAATCAATCACACTCTGAGACTTTTCGTTTAAGTCCAATGTCCTTTCAGCTGTGATTTCTAATTGTCTTTGCAGGCTGGTAAATTTGGTCACAGTTAGAGTCAGTTGCCCCTTGCTTGCTGTGAAGGGAGGTTCAGATCTGGACTCCCTGCCCAGATCAGCACTCAGATCTGGCCTGTGTATTTATCAAGCTTCTGTTTTTCCCATTTCGGTGTTGTTACCTTGATACCTTGAATCAGCAGCAGGTGGTGCTATCGCACCGCTCCAGATGATTTTGTCTGCAGCTGCTCGCCCCAGACGGGAGGGAGTTGGCAATGGGAGCCCACCTCACAGTACACGGGAGGAGGCCCACAGCCTGGCTCTGGAGGAGAAGCAGGGAGTGACTTTGGCAGTGATGGTGACAGTGCTCTCAGTAGATCTTGCTTGCAGGGTCTTCACGGTCTGAAGTCATGGGTTGCCTCAGGCATGGTTAGTGCGATGGCCACGGCAGCAGCTGCAGTGGCCACCCAGACCGCCGTGTTGTTTGAGCAGTGGTGACAGCTGAGCTTCATGTAAAGAGCAGGCTGCGGACAATGGGAACTGCAGCCACCAGGGAGAGAGCTGGAGTCTTTATGTGTTCTCTTTCGTGGAGGGTCTCACAGACCGAGCTGCCCCATCACCTTCTTGCCACAGTCCCAGGACTTTTTTTTAAATAGAAAGAAAATGAAGGCAGGGTTGAGTTTGAAAAAGAAATTTGTCTTGTTCAACTTTCCTGTAGGAAGAACACTCTGGAGATTTGGAAGAATTACCTAAAACAGGTTCTAAAATAAACAGTATTGCCTTGAGGACCGTAGAAGAAAAAGGTGAGTAAGTTAGCTGTTCAGATCAGTTGAGAGACAGCTTTCAAAGCAGTCGGGGCATCTCTCACCTGCTTCCCCAGCTGAAGCTTCTGTTTTGTTCATTTGCTTTTGCTGCGTCAGATCATGCCTGTGCTTACGATTAGTAGGGCTTGGAGTCATTTCTAATTTGCATCCTACCGTACCCAAAGTGTGCTCCTTGTCAGTTAACCATACTGAGTCTCATTAATTTTGGTGTAGGAAGCATGAAAATGGAGTGTGTATGCATGTGTGGCTGAGGCTGTGCAGGTCCCCTAGCCGGGTGTCTTAGTGGGGAAGGCTGCCTGTAGTCGCCAGCAGGGAACTACGCTCTGCTTTTTCTGCAGATGAGTATAGCAGCAGTGAAGCTACTGGCGAAAAGGCAGAGCAAAATGATGATGACAACATAAAATCTCAGGAGGTGAGAATATTATTCATGTTTATTTGTTCAAAATTATTTAAATACTAAAACCAAATTATATGTGTTAAATACTGTTACCTAAAGTTTTTCTTAAGTACTTTTGAAGGAGCTTTTTTGTTTTCATTTTAGTATAATGGGGCACCATTTTTTACAGTGCATTTTATCATTATGATTAATTTTGTTCTCTTCAACTTTGTTTCATCATAACATCTGTATGAGACTGACTTACATCATGGTCAGATAGGATCAGCCCTATGCTCTCCATCAGTTTCACAGTCATGTTGCTGACCTTGCAACTTAGTTCTGCCAGCTCAGGCACCAGGAGTTGGCAGCAGGCAAGAGGCAGCCTCAGCTGTGGAGTCCAGCCAATTTGAAATGGGAGCAGCAGCAAGAGGGTGTGCAGAAGGCGTGCAGGGAGTACCCGAGGGAACTGGTTTTATGAGCCAAGGTCATGGGTTCCTGGGAGGCTGCAGGCGCAGACAGACCTCCCCAGCCCTGCCTACTCCAGGCCCGTTGGGCTTTTCAGGGAGCCCATGGGGCAGAGAACTGCAGTGGCCTGAGACTAAGCCCCATAAATCAAGAAGCACAGCCTGTACACTGGCCAGATATTCTGGATAACCATTGTCAAGTTTGCCAGTTTTTAAATTGTTGTTTTTGTTGTTGTTGATCCTCTCATACATCTATGTGAGACGTATGGGGATCTCTCAGGCTGAATCCCAACTTAAATGGACATGTGTATTTATTACAGAATTAAAAGGTAGCACTTTTATTACCTCATTGTCTCATTAATTCTCACAAATTTATGAATTCATATGACAGTTATCAGTATTTATCAAGGGAGAGAAATAAGTAAAAACTAAGCCCAAGAGCACATACTTTTTAAGTGACAAAGCTAGGATTTGAGCCCTTTTAGGAAGGAATTCTAAACCAAATTTTGAGAAAACAAACTGTGTATAATAGATGATAAATTTTTTTTTTATTTCCCTCATAGGAAGACCAGCCGATAATTATTAAAAGGAAAAGAGGAAGACCTCGCAAATACCCTGTAGAAGCAGCATTAAAAATGAGTAGGTATTTGGTATGTTTTCAGTTCATACACAAGAAATTTTCAAACTGATTTTCTATATGAGATTTTCCTTTTTTTTTTTTTTAGAGGAGGACTCCAAAACAGATACTGGCATTGTCACTGTAAGTAATTGCAAAAGACGACAACTTCAACTTCAGATACTTGCTCTTGTCATTGGAAAGCATGAACTGCAATGTCTAGTATTCTGAACTACTATATTTTCTTTAAGTACTTTAAGTATTTTCTTTAAGACTTTTGTAAACAAAACACCGAGTAACCATTCAAATATTTTGATTAGTAGTATCTTCATATAAACAAAATTATATTCGTTTTTCTTCATTCTGATTTCATCCTCACTTAAGAGTTTGATTGATTATTTAAAAATTATCTAGGGCTTACCTTGTTGTGGTCACCTTTGGTTAACATAGAAATTAGCATTTTATATGATCTTGAGATAGTGGTTTCTTTATGGAAATCCCTGAGTTATCTTAGTATCTACCGTTCATAAAATTATTTTTGTCCTAAAATGTGCACCAATTTCCGAGCAGGAAATTTCTAAGTTATGTTTCACCTTTTTGAACGTGCTTTATCTGTGACCCTGAACTACATACCCAGTGAAATCATTGTGCCAATATTTCATTGCATGCATTTCAATGACAGCATTATAAGGAAGACAAACCACGTCCTCTGACCTAACAAAAGCACATGAGATTCAAGCCTCAGCTTTGCCACTTACTCCCAGGCCTGTGACTCAGGGCCAGTGGCGAACCTCTGGAAGCTCTGTTTTCTTAAATATAAAGTGGTGTAATGATCCCTGCAGTACTTATAGAATGATTATAAGACAACAAAACCAGAGAACCACATGTGAATGCATTTACCAACATGTGAAATTGTTTGCACTGGGGGGGCATTAACCTCCAGTGCTTGTCCTCCAGCAGGGCATGCTGCATTGCCTCCAGTGCTTGTCCTCCAGCAGGGCAGACGGGGACAAGGCTTATGGGAAAGACCATGTGCAAAAGCTCAGGCACCCACATTTGCTAACGTATACATAATCAACTGCAGAAAATAGGTTCCAAACATTCTGCCTATATAAAGAGAGACCCTAAACCTTTACACTGTTAATTGCCTTTCTAGGTCATGAGGATAAACTGCTTATTTCAGTTTTTATTTGTTTAAACGTAGGTAGAACAGTCTCCACCTAGCAGCAAACTGAAAGTAGTGCAAACGGGTATGTACCTACAGCATTCCTCTGTGTATGGTCTGAGGAAGGGACAGGGAGAGTGGTATTGGAGAATATTTTGGACTTTCATTTTGTTTCTCATTGAAATGGATGGGCTCAGTAAAAGCAGTGATTCATATAGCTGTGAGATCCAAATAGCTACTGGCGTACAGAGTCCAGGACTCAAGAGATGAAATTGTTTTGAGTATTTTTCTCCTCATTCCAAGGAGAAAAAACTATTCCAAAATGTTGATAATGATTAGCTCTGGATAGTGGAATAATGGGAACATTACTTATTATTTGTTACTGTTGCATACATTTTTCAGATTTTTTACAGTATGTATAAATTTTATGGTTTAAAATTGTTTACGTAAAAGCAGGAAGAGCCATTGGACTTTAAAGGGTTGATACAGGAAAGTATTCACATGACAGCTATTTTGTATCAAATAGCATGGTTTGGTCAGGCTAGGAAAGTACATATTCTGATTAGCAAAATAAAGCAAACAGGTAATGTAAAATTTTTCTACATTTAACTATATTATCTTGTGATCATACTTGTTTTTCTTGCCTCTTGGTAAATTAAGGTTTATTTTTAAAAGGGTGAGGGAGCTTTGTGTATGCTTTGCTTATAACCAGTTTTTATTAATAATTTCATAATATTTAAATCCATACAACAAAAGAGTCTATAACTTGATTGGCTTTTTTTTTTTTTTTTTTTGAGTTGGGCTCTCGCTGATCTCAGCTCATGGCAGTTTGAATTCCTGGATTTAGGCAATCCTGCCTCAGTCTCCCAACTAGCTAGGACTACGGGCACATGCCACAATGCCCAGCTAATTTTTTGGTTTTTTGTAAAGATGAAGTCTTGTTTTGTTACCTACCTAGGCTAGTCTCTAACTCCTGGGCTCAAACAATCCACTGGTCTCCCTCCCAACGTGTTGGATTATAGGCATGAGCCACCACACCCAGCTGAATGCCTTTTAAAGATTCTAGTTTGAACTGTGTGATTATGTTTTGGCATTGTTATTTAACAGTAATTTTCTTTAAAAATTCCAGAATCTGGGTATTGATGATCAGTTTAAGACAGACTTCTTTGTTGGCCTTTCTAGTGGGTTAGCTTTTTCATATTCATTCGTTTTTTGGGGGTTTTTTTGAGTTGGAGTCTCATTCTGTCACCCAGACTGGAGTGCAGTGGCTGCTCCCAGCCACCGCAGCCTCGACCTGCTGGGCTCCGGCGATCCTTCCGCCTCAGCCTTCCAAGTAGCCGGAATTACAGGCATGCACTACCACACCCGGCTGATTTTTTGATTTATTAGAGATGAGGTCTCGCTGCCCAGGCGGATCTCGAACCCACGGGTTCAGGCAATCCACTCACCTCAGCCTCCCAAAGGCGCGGGATTACAGGCTGAGCCACTGAGCCCGGCTTCATTAGTTTATTAAAGTTGCAGAAAAGGGCAATTACTAGTCTTCATCACTACTAAGTACTTTGTTTTTGAGTTTCTGACAAATATCCCCATAATTTCAGCTTCAAATAATCTTCATTTTTTTTAAAACCAGGATACATTCTCAGAAAATTTTAACATCTACAGAATGAAAAAGCATAAAGAATAGGCATGCACTACTTACAAATAGGCTTATAACATGCATATTTTTTGTTACCATGACATAACTAAATTATTTTGGACTCAAACGAATTCCATCTTTCAGTCTACTTGTCAGTTATGTGACTTCGAACAAATTATATAACTCAAGTTACTCAGGCTGGATGCTGTGAACCAGAAATGTAATACTTATAGAGCTACATTGGGATTTAAAGGTACAAGTTAAGTTATCCCTTATCTCCTGACAGGCGCAGTGGCTCACACCTATTATCCTAACTACTCAGAAGGACAAGGCAGGAGAATCACATGATGCTAGCAGTTCAAGACTAGCCTGGGCAACATAGTGAGATCCTGTCTCTTAGGGAAAAAAAAATTACTAATTAGCTGGACATGGTGGTGGCACACATCTGTAACCCCAGCTATTCTGAAGGCTGAGGCTAGAGGCTCACTTGAACCTAGGAGTTAAGGCTACAGTGAGCTATGATCACACCACTGTATTCTAACCTGGGCAACAGAGTGAGACCCTATCTCTTAAAAAAAAAAAGAGAGCGAGAGAGAAAGAAAAGAAAAAGTATTCCTTATCCAGAATACTTGGGATTTTAGATTTTTTTCCAAATTTGGAATATTTGCATTTACCTTGTGCATCCCTAATCCGAAAATCCAGAAGGCTCCGGTGAGCATTTCCTTTGAGTGTCATGTTGACACTCAGAAGTTCCAGATTTTCTAAGATTTCTGATTTTTGGGTTAGGGATGCTCAACCTATATATCACCTTGACATAGAGTTACTCGTTTTGTGAGCTCCTTGCTTGCCCCTTTCCTCCTCCCTTTCTGGGATCACAGCATTTGAACTGAAAAGGATCATAAAGGTGGTCTAACCCAATGGCTTATCTTACGCATGAGGCTCAGAGAAACTAAATAATTTGTCCAGAGCACATAGTTAATTTTTTGCAGATCTGAAATGAACTTCAGTTTCCTGACTTAAATCCTGTTATACTCTCTGCTAGGTATTCTGATTCGGTCTTTGCCTGACTGATACAAAATAATGACAGTCAATATCAGTACACTAATTAGCACTGATACATTGGCAGATATGCTAGACTATCTGTTGAATTTTAATTTTGCAGTAGTAAAGTATTAATACAGAGATTTCCCTTTTCTTAAAGACGAGTCCAATAAGGAAACTGCTAACCTACAGGAAAGAAGTATAAGCACTGTAAGTGTTCATTTTCTTTCAAAATATGTCCTTTAGAAATCACCTTAATAAATGCCCATTTGACCACCCTTTCAACTTTAATTGTGTTGCTTCTAGGATGATGGTGAAGAAAAAGCCATAGCAAGTGTGCGTCGGAGAGGAAGAAAGCCCAAACGTTCACTCACTCTATCAGATGATGCTGGTATGTTTCTAGCAAATTCTTAATTGCAGGGTCTTATTATTTCAAAATCACCTTTTTTAAGAGTTTTTCTTTGGATGAGGAAAAATCCAGTGGGATACAACTATATTAATATTACATAAATATGCGTGAAATAGGTTTAATCTCATGTCAGAAATGGTACATCCCAGATGCTTTTCTGAGTGCGTGTGAATTTTTTATGAATGCTGGCTGTGAACTGCATAAGTAAACTATCCCAAATGTGTTTGAGATTAAGTTAAACAGTTGTGAATTGCAAGTGCTGAAACAGAAAGGAAGTGGAAAGCCACTTCTCTGCCTCCAAGTCCCTCATAGCCTGAGTTCTAAACTCCATGACTCTCTCCTGTAAAAGTGTCTTTGGGAATTGTACGATCCAGATGTCACCCTTCTATTTGAACAGAATCCTCAGAGCCAGAAAGAAAACGCCAGAAATCAGTTTCTGAAGCTACCGAGGACAGGAACGAGCAGGAGTCAGACGAGGAAGAGGAAGAGGAAGAAGAGGATGAGCCCTCAGGAGCCACCACCAGATCCGCTACCAGATCAGAGGCCCAGAGGTAACGAGGGCCACTCGGAGCTGCCAGAGACCTCCAACTTCTCCCGAAAACAGCTTTGGGTTTCTGAGATTCTCTTTGAGTCGAATCGTTCAGCCACAGCGGAATCATTCCTTTCACTTTCCTTTATCTTCACTCGAGGGCACACGCACTTGGCCCTCTGGTTCTTCCTGGAGAACACAGTTTCTCTACTAAACTGTTTTTGGGGGGATTACTTCAGAGTCTTGGCCAGGCTTTAAATGCCTACTTGGTGGAACCCATTCAATTAATTTTACAAATATTTTTGGAGCATCCACCATGTCTCAGACATGGTGTTGAGCACCATTAGTGAATTCAGAGATACTTAAAACACGATCCCAGCTCACAGCATGCCTGACTCCAGCAAGCAGGGGAACCAGGCCCAACACCACTGAGTTGCAAGCACCTTAAGGACCAGTAATACACAATGGGTTGATCTGAAGAAATTGCCCGACTTGGCCGTTTTTGACTTACATAATTGCCTATATTCTCCAAAGTGTGTTCTCAAACCCTAGTATAGCCAGAAGCCTCTGGGGAAAAGAGCAACTTTGTTAAATGAGTTTGGAGTGTCAGTGAACTCTCCCCTTCTTGTGTGTCACAATGCTCATTAGAATAGTAAGAGTTGGGCAGAGGCCTAAACGGAAGTAGCCTGTGGAGCTTTGTTTTAACAAGCATTATTTGCCAGGTATATTCCCCTTCCCACCTGTGTAATACACCTGTGAGCATCGTCCAGGGGTCCTTTCCTTGCAGCATTTTGAGAAATGGTGCCGAACTATATAGTCTTATCCTAAAGGTAATAGTAATACCTTTCTCCAAAACAAGAATATTTCCCATTTTTAATGCGATTCACAAGCTGTTAATCTTGGTATCATCTTGTTTTAATTTTAGTTAACCTAAGATTAATCAGAAAGTTCAGGTTATTAACATTGCTTATTAACATATTATGAGAGTAATAATATCTTATATTTACATAAAGATTTAAAATCAACTTGTTTCTAATTCCTCCATCCTTGCTGATTTCTCAAAGAATCATATTTTATAACCAAAAAACTCCAGGAGCTCACACGGCTAAAGGTAAGGTGCTTTCATATTCGTCATCTTAGGCAGGGCAGCTCAGACAACTAGAAGAGAAGGCACAGAGTCAAGATTGCTGCTGATAAGAAAGGGTGGAAGTGTTGGAGCCCGCCCTCCTGCATTGAGGTACAGCACATCCCACCAGAACCACCGCCTGCTTCTCAAGCAGTAGTAGGAAGAGCACCCAGTACAGCAGGGTTCAGCTCAGAGAAAGTTCCATAGGCTTTCCAGCTGTCTTTGAGTGTCTAGAAAGAGCTGTGAGATTTTCCTTTTAAAAGTTCTTTAAAAATAAATCTTACTTGATTTATGTGATTTTATAACCACCTGAATTATCAGTGCTCTTCATTAATGTACTTTAGGAACTTTTGATTTACCAATGAATTTTTTGCTACTTAGATACCTTGGCAGTAGTTGATTGGTCCAGGGCCCTGGCCGCTCCATAATTCCACAGATTCTTCAGGTTGGGTGGGCTCTTGGAGGTCATCTGTGGCTGCGAGCCTGCCAGTGCCTGAATCGTTGCACCTGCAGCTCCTCTGAAGGGCCTTCCTGCTGCTGCGGCTGTGCTCCCACGGCAGGGAAAGCCGCCGCCTCTCTGGTGCTCTCTTTCTCATGTTTGGCAGCTTCTGCCCTTGGTTCTGGCACTCTAGTACTACTTGGAGCCTTCTGTATATTTTCTTCCTCTTAAATATTTGAGGGCAGCTTCCAGCTATTCTCTTCTTGCTCTTGGAGGCCCTCATCATCCTTGTCTGTTGTCCGTAGTTTGTCTGCAGCCTCTTTAAGAGGCAGACATTCTGCACCAGGTGTCGTCTGATGAATCCAGGAGAGGGCTATCCCATCCTCCTTCTGGATAGCACTTCAGCATGCATCCACATCAGTGAGTTACCTCATATGGAACCATACACCAGCTAAACAAGTGGTTGTTTTGCTATTTTTGCTTAGCTTTCACTGGTAAGTCAGATCTCTTCTTATCTGATTCTTGTGCAGTTGACTATTAGGGCCTTAACATTTAGGTATGTGAATTGTTCTTTCATTCACCTTGGCCCTTTATTCTATACTTTGACGAGATCTTCTGGGATCTTTATTTTCTCAGCCAACATATTTTCTGTTTTTCACGGATCCATCTTTTTTTAAATCACAATAAAATGTACAGCTTAAGAGCAAAGACAAAGTCATGCAAGACTTCATTGTGGGCGACATTACGACCTCCTTGCTAGCAACGGTCAAGAAGGCCAGGCATATTCCTGCTCTTGGTCCCCACTTCTCTGACTTGCTTTCAAGGAGCCTCGCCCTCTGTAGTCCAGGGACCGGAGTGTTCAATGCCACCATTGCCCAGTGTTTCTATAATCTGTTTCAGAAAGCATCGTAGCGAGCCATCTGCACGTGCAACATCCAAACTTTGCAGCCCAGAAACAGTTTCTCCTAGAAATTGCCAAAAATTAGCAAAAGAGCAGTTACCTAACAGTGAAAAAGTAAGTCTCCCCCATTAGGAAGGTAAGTCCCTGTGACACTTCAAGTCATCTTTAATCCCCGAGACTACTTTTGGTGTAGTAATGCTTTCTTCCTAATTCCCTTTAAGACTTTCGTTTAACCAAATCACTGGTTTCCACGAAGAAGAGGAAGGGAAGGGCAGCAGGAGGCGTCCCGTGGCCTCACCACCTGGCCTTGCCACGGGGACCTACTGCACAGGCTGGTCTCTGACACCCGAAAGCCTTATCTGCCATCTCCCGTCCGCCAAGCCCAGAGGCAAGGCAGTGTGGCAACAGCCCAGAGTCCCGTGTTTTAGCCAGAGCATTGGAGAGGGTATAAGGCAGCAGAGTAAAGCCCCTCTTTTAGACACAGCCACTGCCAGCTCACACCTCTGTTGCAGCCTGCCTCACCTAGCACGTCCCACAGGTGGCCCTGAGCCTGCCTGCCTTGTCTTTGCTTGTTCAGTGAGGAGTTCCCTGGTCACCGACTCCCCAGGAAGCCAGTGCCTTCCCGTCCTTCATGCCCCCTTCTTCAGAACACCTTCCCCACCTGCTTCAGCCCACCCTCGTCTCTCCTTCATGATGCACTTCTTGTCAGTCCTGGGCAGTTGAGATGCTGCGCAGCATTGCTTTGGTACGTTACTTTTTGTTTACCCTCTGAACTCTTGGTTTCTTCCTTGAAATCAGGAACTGTCTTACCTTCTTATACATTATCATGTTCAAAATATAAGGCTCTTCACTGTGTCCAAAAGCTGTTTTGACATCTCTTGGTCACACTTAGCTCTTCACAGCATACTTGTGTATGTCTACACCACTGTTACCATGCTATAGACAAGAAAGCAAACTAAAGTGCCAGGCACTTCTCATAGATGCTCTCATTTCATCCTTATTAAGTGAAATGTAGCATTTATCCTTATTTCATATGTTAGGTGAAGTTCTGAGTGCAACTTCTCAAAATTGATTGTGTAGACAAATCACCCAAAGCTTTTGGTAAAAATGTAGATTCTGGGTCTGCAGGTCTTGGTGGGCCTGGGAGTCTGCATTTCTAACAAGCTCCCAGGTGACTGACATCTCTGGTCACAGACCACTGTCTGGGAGGAATGCGGAGGCCTGGATGAGCTACTGAGATCCCATGGCTGGAAAGAAGCCCCGGACTCAGCTTATGCTTTCTGCCTTGTGCCGCACATGGCAGCTCTTCATGAATGAGGTGTTTGTTGAGTGCCTCGTGGCTTTCCTCGGGCACCGTTTGAAATGGGTTGTCAACAAACACTGCTGCTTCAGCTCTTGACAGCATAGGCATCGGTGACTTTATGCCAAAACCACATCATCTGCGACAATTTTTTTAGAAGCAGGGTCTTGCTGTCATCCAGGCTGGAGTGCAGTGGCGCAGTCGCAGGTCGCTCGCAGCCTCGATCTCCTGGGCTCAAACAATCCTCCTGCCTCAGCCTCTCAAGCAGTTGGGACTATAGGTGTGTGCCACCTCGCCCAGCTAATTTATTTTATTTTTTGTAGAAGCAGGGCCTCGCTTTGTTGACCAGGCTGATTTTGAAATCCCGGCCTCAAGTGGTCCTTCTGCCTCAGCCCCCACCTCAAAGTGCTGGGGTTGCAGGCATGAGCCATCGCACCCAGCCACCTGCCACAATTTTTGACTCAGTTTGAGTTCATTTACTTTTGCTGCCAAAGGAACAATAAACCGAAGATGTCTTCACATCCATCAAGTCCTAGTACCCATCTCCTGCAGTGTTAGTTTTCCAGATCTTTGTATTTGTTGATAAGATGTTTACTACCTGCTTGGCATGTGCTGGGCACGGGGGTTAGAAAAATGATTAAATCTGCAACTGCCCTCGAGAAGTTTCTTCTCTAATGGGTGGCATAGATATGCAGAAGACTTACAAACTTTTTTGACAGCAGCTTACAGTAAGAATATATGCTGTACCTCTGAATCTTAAAATACATCTATATGTTGCAGTTGCAGTACAGCCGGTGCCCATATTCTTGCTGCTGTTCCTGAAACCAGATTTTCATTAGTCATATTTAATAGATGTGATGCCAGTGGCATCTTCTGTTGTGTTCTATTAATATGTTGTTTTAAAATACTGACTGAAACCTGCCGTTTGGGAAAGCTGTGGATTGATTACAACAGTAAGTGCTCTGGTGAACCGATAAAGTGCCACGGGCCTTCCGAAGGAGCAGCTTGTTCTGTGTGGCAGAAGATTTCTCAGGGAAGTGCTTGTGACTTGGGGAGTGTGTCTTACTTTTGCAATTAAGGAAGTCGGTCAGATGGGTGATGTAGGGTGAATTTAAAAAAAAAAAATCACATGCCAAAGCATGGTGTAAAAAGACATTATGTGTTTGGGAATGGAAAGACTTTGGCAAGCCTGGAGGCCCAGCTGGTGTACACACAGAGGACAGGATTATAAAGGACTCTATACTGTGCTCTGGATGACTTTATCCTGGAAGCATCAGAGACCCAAGAAGGATTTTATATATCCCCAGGACAGTAATATGATAAATTAGAGTTTCTAGTAAAGAATTCTAATCTCAAACTAGAGAATGGGGATATACTGGTGGCAGGAAGGTTTGTTCAAATGTTCTTCTAAAATTCCTGTGCCTTTTCTAATGGTGTCAGCTATTTTCTGGAACGGGCTAGTAAATACGATTTTGCACTTGGTCAGACCTGAGTTGCTGTCCTGCTGTGAGTGCTTGCTCCTTGTTGGAGCTTGAAACAGCTTGTGTACTGGTAGGAGTAGCAATCGATGTCTTTGTCTATGTGTAGAAGAACTAGGACCCCGAGAAGGAAGTTGACTTGCCCAAAGGCAACACCCAGAGTGAGGAAAGGCTGGAACAGAACAGACTGCCGAACTCCCTCCAGTGCCCTGGGTGTGTGTGGCTGCCTGCAAGTAACGGGTCAGCTCAGGCTCGCCCATAGCTCCTTCTCTTGTGTGAATGTGACTGGTTCCCAGGGTCTTCTCTTCTTGGCTATCAAGGTCAAAACTCTTCTGTTTTTCAAGAAATTTGACAGTTGTTTGAAACAGCGGCTTTTAACTCTCCCCGTTGCCTTGGCTGTGTTTTTTGCAGATCAAAGACACAGCTCTCCCCTTCCACCAAGCGCAAGAGAGAAGCCAGCCCTCCAGGAGCCCGGACAAGAGGCCAGCAGAGGGTGGAGGAAGCCCCCGTGAAAAAAGCAAAGCGATAATCCTGACAGCCGCTTCCCTGGCCTGTCAAGGACAGCAAAGAGGAAAGGGACAAGCCTCTGTGGCCACAGGCTTCTTTATTTGAACCAGGAGAAGGATATGCATGTGCTATAAGTTCCTAGGTGCAAGCTTTTTCTTGTTATGTTTTAAACAGCTTTATAAACTATTGTTCATAGAAGATACTATGTACATTTATTTCAAATAAAGGAAAGTAAGTTTACTTTGTATCAGAATTCAAAACAAAGTAGTTGTATATTTTAACATTCGAAATTGGGATTTCCCAATGTGGCCCATCATTAATGCAAACCCTTCCAGCCCATCAGACACCAGTCTGCCTACTGGTAATCTGTGTATAGTATATAAACATGTAAAAATAGGTTGTATTTTATTCTATGTATGATGCTAATCAATGAACACTTTATTTATTTTACAGAGAAAACTTATCTGTGAACTTTACTATATATCTGTTTATTTTATTTTATTATTTTTTTTAAAGAAAAAAAGTTGTACATGCTATGCAGTCATAGGCAGAGAATTTTGTAGTACTCTGCCTGCCCTGCAACTATCTTCATAGGACCTGGCAGAACTCTTGCATGTATCAGTAAAGTAGTTTAGCTCAAGAAAGGTCTTCCATTGCTCTTCTGTTCACAGTTGTGGCTGTTTTTTAAGACTATAGCTTGTTCTTAGATTGCCCTTGCAACCTGACTTTACTGCCAGCCACCAGTGTAAAAGAGGTTCTGGTTCAGGTGAAGTTAGGTCCCGTCACTGCCACAGAAACCGTCTGTAGGTGTTCATTCCTCTCCTTTGTGCTTTTCCAGAGCTTCTACCAGTATTCTTTCCATATTGTCTTTTTCAGTAACGAAAAACACGAAAGACTAGGTCACTCCTCTGTCCAGTTTCAGGATTTTATGTTGTTTTATACACAATTATTTTAAAATAGAGCCTGGCTTTATTGCCAGGTGTTTTTTAAAACATGTTTTAACTCCCATATGAGCAAACTGTCCAACTTCAGTTTTTCATAAGATTAAAGCTTTCTTAAGATCAAATTTGTCTCCTGCAATGATGTGATGAGTTGCCAAATAATTGAGATTATTTTTAAATGTTTTGTTCATATTCTTGTTTTATAATTAAAATTTACATTCAGTGTGTGTGTGCATTTGTTTTGTTTTTACTCTTAATGTAAGGTGGATATTTCTGTCATTTTACATGGTTTCTTACTGAGATTTTATATATAAATTATAAAATGTTTCCCAAAACTTGAGTGGTAAGAATTTTTTTTTCCGTGTTTTAAAATTTCTGCATGAAAGCCATTTCTTCTCTCTAAATAACATCAGTCTTAGGTATATTATTCCATTTCATAATCAAATGTGAGTCAGCGATGACCTCTCTCAGTAGAATTGAACTTTCTATCCAGAAAGGACCTTAGAGACCAGGAACATGAGCATTTCTCCTTTTTATTTATATGGATGAGTTTTAACCAAAGCTCAGAAATCCAAAGTGATTTGTCAGTCAAGGATAAGAGTGGGACCAAGTTCCCAGGATCCTGATTCCTTGAGTCACCACCTTTACACTGGTCTGTTTTAGATTGGTTTCCCAGAAGTGCATGCCTGAGAAGGTATTCTCAGTGGGAAACATGTTACTCAGTCTAGTAATGGCTGCTGTGGGCATAACTCTACAGGGAATGAGTGATCGGAGTGTGAAGAAATGCTGCCTCTTAATAACATTAGAACTGCATTGTAGAACTGCATGAGAATTTTCTGCTGGGGAGTCAGCTAGACCACTTAGTAGCTTCCAGTGGGTCTGAAACCCAGGTACAGACGAGATGCCACCCCGGAAAGAAGGGGTGTTGGAAATACATGGGTGGGAGCAGTTCTTGGGCATCACAATGATCTGGTACTACTAGCACTGAGTTAGAAGGAAGGAGGTGAGCAGTACGGAATATCTGCGGACTCAAAGGACAGTCCCCAACTCCAAAAACATGCCAACCCAAAATGCCAGTAACTTCTACTAACGCGCTAAGCCGCACTGGCAGACCATCTCCAAGTGGGACGTTTCCCAGGTTTCAGCTTAGTGACTGCCACTGCCTCGCTGCTTCTCCACGAGCAGCCTGGATGAGGGCCCATCCGCGCTTCCCATCCCAGAGGGGCTGGGATGATCAGGTAAGACACTCCTCGTGATGGAGGATGCACAATCGATGTTGCAGTTGGTAATCCACGACCACGGGCACCTGGATACTAAAACCAAGTAAGGCTTGCCAGAACCACCCCGATTAGTAATGGTCGTCAGGGAACGCTCCCTCCCAACGAAACCTGGCATGTTGCTGGCAAAGTTGAGACAACTAACTCCAAGCTGGGGTTCTTTCTACTAAAGCCCATGGGAGGGATGCAGTGATCTTCCTACCTCAACCTCAGGTTCACCGCCCTTGAGACGAGCACAGAGCAGAGCTTTTCTCCAAACCTCTGTCACTGATAAAACATTCTTGATTTGAGGTCGGGGGAGACGGCCCTAATGGGAAGAAGCGCTAGAAAAGGTTTCTTTCTCTTTTTTTGGTTGTGATTTTTGCTACTCTCAATTGTTCATTCTATATACAAGAGCTCCTTGCATTTCTAAAATTACGGCTTAGCCATCTTTGTATTATTAAATCAAGCACAAGATACTTTTTATGAGATGCTAACACATACTTTTCTCAGAGGAAGACATAGTTTTATAGCCAGCATTTTTATTTATTTATTTATTTTGAGTTGGAGTCTCACTCTGTCGCCCAGACGAGTACAGTGGCCGCTCCCGGCCACCACAGCCTCGACCCGCTGGGCTCCGGCAATCCTGCCTCAGTCTTCCAAGTAGCCGAAATTACAGGCACATGCTACCATGCCCGGCTGATTTTTTGATTTATTGTAGAGATGAGGTCTCGCCAAGTTTCCCAGGCGGGTCTCGAACCCGCGGGCTCAGGCAATCCACTCACAGCATTTTTTTATTTTAACTGAAACTGCTGTGCCGGGAAAATACACATTTGTTGAGCTACTACTAATACTAGGCACACAAATGTGAACCCAAGTCTCAAGGGGCCAACCCCACGAGGCAAACAGCTGGGCTGCACTGAGACTGGTGTCTGGTCACAACACTTCAAGGGGGAGAAGGTCACCTTCCTGAGAGAAGCCAAAGGACTGAGTCCTGGCAGGCAAGGGGAGGCACTTATTTTTTTAAATATAGAATGGAGTTTCAAGCAAGGTTGGAACCTAAAGTGCACATTTTGAAAGCTGAAGAACACAGAAGGGATAACAGTACCATTTTACTACTGAGTCAACCTTCCAGAAATTTCCTGGAGGGGATCTATACAGACAATAACTATCAATGTATCTCTATGTCACACAAAACACTAGTTCCAAGAGATGCTTCCTCACACGGTAGCCCTCCTTGGAAATTAATTCTGCACGTCAGCACACATAAATTGTAAGAAATCGTGAGACGAATCTGGTTAACTTGGTTTAACCCAGAATTTTCCAAGGTTATTAAATCTTAGAATACCTGCTTCCTTCCCCTAACACACACACACAAAGTCAATGCAACATCCATGGAAATGGATGTTGCACAAGACTTAGAAAATCCTCCACTTAAGAGTTTCGTGACAGCCCTCTCAAAGGGTATCGTACTCCCCATTCTACAGTTGAGATCACTGAAACTCAGAGTGGTTACATTTAGTTGCTTAAGGGCACACGTATGAAGCATGACTGAGACTGGAACCAAGAGCCCGGCTTGAGGGTTTCCCTCACTTCACCCGCCTAGGGCCCGCAGTGGATTTGAGTGCCTGCAACCTTCCCTCACCATTCTCTTAGAGATATGCTTGACTTGAAAAAAAGTTACAAAATTTTAATTTTCTTTATGATATAAGTAATGTTTTGATTGCAGAAAATGAAAAATTAACAGGGAAAATGCCACTTTTAGTTCCACAAGTCACACATCACTGTTCACAGTTCGCCTGATAGGTAATTCTTTCAGGCTTTTTTCTCTTTACATCTACTCAAAATTCATGTAGTACCATTCATCAAATCTAAGGTGCTGTTACCTGTAAGATGCACCACGCACCATTACTTTTTATACTGCTAGGAAACAAAATGAACCATAACAAAAATGAATAGTCGTCTTCAGGATATGCATGAATTAGTCATATCAGCGTGTTGCTTTAAGATGCCTTTCCTCAGTTACAGGAGATTTTGCTGGTTTCCCCACCATTAGCCGTGTGACTTATCCTCTGTCGGGCCATCCTTTGCGTATCTCAGGCACAAAGTGAAACAGTGTCACCTGTTTCTGGACATCTTCCTTTCTTAAGTCTCAGAAAGTCTCCATTTTTTCTCCAATGCTGAATGTTTGCCTCACTGATAGAAAACGTGTATCTCACTCCTGGTTTCTGTGCCTTTCTGAGTACACAGTAACTCTGTTTTGATGCCAAATCAATATATCTTCTTTAAAAAAAAAAGAAGAAGAAAGACATTTTAATTGATGTTCAAAATCAAAGTGTGTATGCACATAATTCAGTTGTGAACAAATTCATGCACAACTATCATAACTGCCACTTATTCAATAGCAATGTTAAGGTGCATTCTAATTTCAGAGCTGTTAAAATATGGGGGGAGAAAAGTGTCCCTTCAAGTGGATGAAGTATGTAGAAAATTTGTTTACAAAAATGAGATTCTACACATCCACCTTTTAGTCTTCCTTTTAAAAAAATATACCTTTCTCTTGTCCCAATTGTACCAGTCTCCTTCCCCCTTAAGGCTACCATCATGCTAAACACAGGTGTGTCATTTTCTTACTGTTTGTCAGTTTTACTACATATGTACACATCCATAAACAATATTTTAATTTTGATCGTTTTTGCTTTCTATAAATATAATTATTTTATAGATCATTTGAGACTTGCTTTTGTCGTCTACGTTGTGTTTTTAAATGTATCTATGTTGATTGGATGAAGGAAATGTGGCATACACACACACACATGCACACACACACACTCATACACAGAGAGAGAGAGAGAGAGAGAGAGACAGACAGACAGACAATGGAATAATATTCGGTCACAAAAAAGAATGAAATCATGCCATTTGCAGCAACGTGGGTTGAACTGGAGGCCATCATCTTAAGTGAAATAACTCAGGAACAGAGAGCCAAATACAAGATCAGATGTGGTGACTCACACCTGTAATTCCAGCACTTTGGGAGACCAAGACTGGCAGATTACTTGATCCCCGGGGTTCAAGACCAGTTTGGACAACATAGTGAAACCTCATCTCTACAAAAAAGAAAAAAAGAAAAAAGTTAGCCAGATGTGGTGGTGCTTGCCTGTAGTCCCAGCTACTTGGAATGCTGAGGTGGAAGGATCACCTGAGGCCAGAATGTCAAGGCTGCCTTGAGCTGTGATTGTTGTGATCATGCCACCGCACTCTAACAGGGGCAGCAGAATGAGATCCCAACTCAGAGAGAGGGGAGTGAGGGAGAGAAAGTCAAATACATCATGTTCTTTCTCACTCATAATTGGGAACTAAATAATTTATACACATGAGCACAAAGTGTGGAATAACAGACACTGTAGACTCAGAAAGGTGGGAGGAGGTGAGGGATGAGAAATTACTTCTGGGTACAATGTACATTATTCAGGTGATGGTTAGACTAAAAGCCCAGATGTTACCGCTATGCAATACAAAACTGCCCCTTAAATGTATACAAACAAAAAGAAAGAAAGAAAGAAAATGCATCTCCGCCGGGCTCGGTGGCTCAGCCTGTAATCCCAGCACTTTGGGAGGCTGAGGCGAGTAGATTGCCTGAGCCAGCAGGTTCGAGTCCCACCTGGGTAACTTGGTGAGACCTCATCTCTACGATAAATTAAAAAATCAGCCAGGCATGGTAGCTGACACCTGTAGTTCCCGCTACTTGGAAGACTGAGGCGGAAGGATGGCCGGGGCCCAGCAGGTTGAGGCCACGGTGGCTGGGAGCGTGCCACTGAACTCCAGTCTGGGCGACGGAGTAAGGCTCCAACTCAAAAAAAAAAGAAAGAAAGAAAGAAAAAAGAAAGAAAATGCATTTCTGTTGATAGGTGTGGTTCCAATTGGTTCATTGTCACGGCTTATATAGTATTCCACTGAAGAAATGTATCACAATACTCTAAACCATTCACCTGTTAATGGTCTTTGGGTTGTCCCCAGGTTAAACAAGGCTTCTGTAAACATTTCTGGGAAGTTTCTCTGGCAGAGTTTCACAAACTTACTAATTTCATTGTACATATAGAAAATGATATTTGTAGGCACATTTAGGTAAGTGTTGTCTGAGGAGACTACCAGCCTGTGAGCCAAAGGAGCAGGCCACCAGCCACTTAGAAGCTAGAGAATGAATGTATCTCCACACCTGCACTAACATACCCCCAGTTTTCTGCTCCGGGGTACAACCACTCATTCCTAGAGGAACCATATTTTCAGCTTTGCTAGGTAATGCTACCTTGTTTCCCAGGGGCGTGTACCCTGGTGTACACCCTCTGGCAGTGTTTAGAATTACTTCTCTTCCCTGACATTGAGTAGAGTAGAACTTCTTGATTTCTGCCTGCTAGTGGGGATAATATACTCACTGTGGTCTTTATTTGCATTGGTTAGAAGACTGGGCATCTTTTTATGCATTTATTTTCTATCCTTATTTCCTCTTCTGTCAAATGCCTGCTCATATTTTTTTAACGTTTAAATTATTTATTTTAAAATTGTGGGGTACAAATCAGGGTTAGGTATACAAATATTCATTATACAGGTACCCTTGTTGATGAGTTGTGCACCACCCCCCAGCCCCCACTCCAGGCAGATTCCCATTACTGCCATTTCTGCTTCCCCGCTCCCCTCCTGGCAGTTTCCCGCTACTGCCAATCCTTTTCTTATAGTATTACGATGATTGTTCAAGGTCCACTTATGAGTGAGAACACGTGACACTCAGTTCTTTGTTTCTGTAAAAGATCACTCAGTATTATAGACTTGAAGTCCATCCAAGTTGCTGTGAAGTTCATGATTTTGTTCTTCCTTATGGCTGTGTAACATTCCATTGTGTATATGTACCACATTTTTTTTATCCAGTCCTCTTTTGATGGGCAGCATGGTTGGTTCCATGTACTTGCTATTGTGAACAATGCCTGCCCGTATCTTAGTCCATTTTTCCATTTGGTTCTTTGTGATTTTCTAATCCACTTGGAAGAGTTCTTTATATATCTTTATATAAAGATGTATGTCTTTATATACTCAGGAAGATAATTCTTCATGTATATATGTTGGAAATATATACCACCCCCAAGCACACACACACACACACAAACCCACAAAAGGTGTGTTTATGTTTTCACTTCCTTTAGGGCACTTTACAGTGAATAGTTTTAAACTTTATTTTTATTTATTTGTTTTAGTTGGAGTCTCGCTCTGTCACCCAGGCTGCCGTGCAGTGACATGACCACAGATCACCACTGCCTTGACCTACTGGGCTCAGGGGAATCCTTTCACCTCAGCTTCTTGAGTTGCTGAGACAACGGGTGTGTGCCACCACACCCAGCTAATTTCTTGGACATTTTGTAGAGACAAGATCTCACTATGTGTCCAGGCTGGTCTTGAACTTCTGGGCTCAAGTGATTCTCCTGCCTGGCTTTCCCAAAGTGCAGAGATGATAGGCATGTGCACCATGCCTTGCCTCAGTTTTAAATTTTAATGTAATTGACATAAGTTCAGTCCTGTGGTCTCTTTTTTGTCTTATGACTCAAGATCAAGTAGATATTCCAAAAGTCTTCATGTTTTACCTCACACTGAGGAGACGGAGGGAAAGCAAGTGCTTTATTAGCAAGCCAAGTACACAGAAGAATCTAGGTCAGCCTCTCTCAGGCACCTCTAGACTTAAAAGACAGTTCAGTTCTAGAAGGCGTCTTGCTGAAAACAACTCTCAACCTGTCTCTTGATTCATACTGCTCCAGTCTGGCCTAGCTGCCGTCTCATCTGGGGGCTCCTCTCAAATTGTCCTGGGCCACCCTTCACTTCTCTCCTCTTTTGGCTCTCCTAATACCCGTGTCTTGTCCATTTGCGTTGCTAGAAAGGAATACCTCAGGATGGTTAACCTATAAAGAATGGAGGCTTGTCAGTTCATGGTTCTGGAAACTGTACAGAAAGCATGGTGCCAGTGCCTGCCTCTGGTGAGGGCCTCGGGCTGCTTCCACTCATGGCGAAAAGCAAATGGGAGTCCAGCATGTGGCAAGAACAGGAATTGAGAGAGAGAGAGAGAGAGAGAGAGAGAAAGCAGAGTAGGTGCCAGGGTCTTTTCAACAATATGTTCTTGTGGGAACTAAGAGTGAGAACTCACGCACTCCTTTGAGAAGGACACCAAGACATTCCTGCGGGAACTGCTCCCCCACCCCCATGACCCAAACACATCCTATCAGGCCCCACCTCCAACACTGGGGATTAGATGACAACATAAGCCTTGGCAGGGCCAAACAACTCATAGCCAGGCCATAGCAACCTGTATCCTACACCTTTCTCTGGCTCATTTACTCCAGCATTTTGATGACGCACCAGTAGCATTCTGAGAAAAGGTCTAGGCAGTAACGTAAAGGATCACCTGTGAAACTGGACTTGAATCAGGTATCTTATCCAGCATCAAGCTTCACGGAAAACTTTAAGAATATAAGTAGTTGCGAGGCACAGAGGAAGCACATGGACCCAGGCCAGACAACCTGCTTACCAGGTTGTCTACACACACACGCCCAGGGTAACTCATGAGGCCTCCAAAGAAGTCCACAGCTCTGTTACTTAAGAAAGAAGTCATTTCAGTCATGGAACATCTCTACTCAGATGGTGACATAACTTGTGTGACATGTTCCAGGGATCTATGCCTTATAAACCAAAAGATTCCAGGAGATTTTGTCTTGTTGTTGCCATAAGCAATCCTGGACCGACCAGGTACATGCTGCTAAAAGCATTTTGTAAACACCAACTTTCCCACTAGCAAACACCATTAGTTGATGGCCTGGTAGCCTATCGTTAGCAAGTTTACAAAGATTTGTAACATCAGGTTGCCTTTCTTTCAGGGGCATCCCCTGGTGCAGGCAAGGCCTGATTCTAACCATATTCTTCCCAAAATGTTATATGAAATAAATTTTAGACTCTGTTTCAGCCATGGTCCAGTCAGCTATTAGAAACTGGATCAGTTACTTTAATAAATAACTGCCATAGATTGACTATGTCCCCCAGAGTTCATGTGTTGGAGACTTAATCCCCAATGCAACAGTGTTGAGAGGCAAAACCTTTCAGACCTGATTAGATTGTGAGGGCTTTGCCCTTACATGGGTCAGTATCATTATCAGGAGAGTAGGCTCACGATCGTGAGAGTGAGTTCATTATAAAAGCGAATTTGGCTCCCTCTTGTTGACTCTCGTACTCTTGCCTTTCCGTCTTCCACCTTTCACCGTGAGATGCCTCAGAAAAGAGTCCTTTGCAAGCTGCCAGCCCTATGATCTTTAACTTCCCAGCCCCCAGAACCATAAAAAACAAATCTCTGTTCTTGTCCAGGCACAGTGAGTCACACCTGGAGTCCTAGCACTTTGGGAGGCAGAGGTGGGAAAATTGCTTGAGTTCAGGAGTACGAGACCAGCCCAGGCAACATAGTGAGATGGCAAACAGGCAAACAAACAAAAACCAACAGCAACAACAACAACAACAAAAAAACAATATAGTGAGACTACAAAAAAATCACAAAAATTAGCTGGCCACGGTGATTGATGTGTGCTTGTAGCCTCCCTCCTCAGGTGGTTGAGGCAGAAGGGTTCCTTGAACCCAGGAGGTTGTGGTCAAGGTCAAGGCTGTGATGAGCCATGATCATGATGCCACTGCACTCCAGCCTGGGTGACAGAGTGAAACCACGACTAAAATAAATAAGTATATACATAAATCTGTTATTTATAGATTACCCAGTCTGTGGTATTCTGTTACAGCAGCACAAAATGGACTAAGACAATAATTTAGTGGGAATTAGCTTAAGCAGCCATTAGAAAACTAAGAAGCAAAAGGGTAACAGTGGTGTAATAATGAGTATTTTCAGAAAGCAGCCATCACCATCTCTGGGCTTGGGGATCAGAAAGAAAAACTTGAGGTTATTAGAAGCTTGAAAGAGAAGCCCTGCAGAGCTAGGACTCAGACCCCTGAGGAGGGGAGCTGCCCAGTTGGTGCTGATCTCTTGAGACAGGACAATGTGGCTTGTCCTGGGAGAATGGGTAAAACATCGGAAACCAAAGCCAACTGCAAGTACAATCAGCTGTCATTGCTGGGTGAAGAGCCATTGCTGGGATGATGCTAACAAAAGGGTGACTCAACAAAAGGCAAGACCTTTTCAACCTCAGCCTTCTAGACTTCCTTTCACATCCCCTCTTGACAGAACTGAACAGGGCGGCCTGCTGGCTAAGGAGAAACCTGGTTTGCAGAATCTCAATCCCGGCATCACCAAACGGAACACAGAAGGGTGGATTTGAAGTTAAGAGGCAACTGTGGCCGGGTTCGGTGGCTCAGCCTGTCATCCCAGCACTCTGGGAGGCCAAGGCGAGGGAATTGCCCGAGCCTGTGGGTTTGAGACCAGCCTGGGCAACTTGGTGAGATCTCATCTCTATACTAAAAAAAAAAAAAAAAAGAGCCAGGCATGGTAGCAAGTGCCTGTAGTTCCGGCTACTTGGAAGTCTAAGATGGAAGGGTCACCGGAGCCCAGCAGATCAACCACTGCACTCCAGCCTGGGCTACAGAGTGAGACTCCATCTCAAAAAAAAAAAGGAGGCAATCACTTAATAATCAGCTCAAGTCATACTTCTGACTCCTCACAACCACCCTCTCATTTTCTACATGTTTAAACTTCACTACCACAAAATCAACTTGTGGCTACTGGATTTCCCTTGTTCTCTAGTGAACCCAAGTATGCAACACAAACATGTACCTAATCTAGCATTTGGGTGCCTTACTGTAGCAGTGCCTTTACAGATATTTAATATGCCATGCCATCTAAAGTGGAAACTCTAAATACACTTTTAGAATCTTCAGGAGAAATAATTCGTGTCCTCATTTGCTCAGTTTATATCTTCCAAAGGGTCAGCCTCTCATTTCTCTTTTAAGGAATGTATTCCCTCTGACCACTACCAGAATCTGTTCACTGCCTTTTAAAAATGGCATCTTTCCAAAATGAGTTTATCATCAGTGCTCAGAGTTGTTTTTACTTGCGGAAAGTAATTTGTCAGTCTTCAACAAGTCTTACGTGAAATAGTTAAACTAACAGTTTTTTCCAGCAAAAAAGAAGTATTCAACAGGAACTTGCCTTTTTCACGTCTGGCTCATGTGCACCTGTTTATTCCTGAACATTGCTGTTAATTTCATCCTTGTCATTTTGGGGTCCTCTGGCTCTTCAAAACATTCTTTCCCTGTAAACACTGTTGGGGGATATACTTGATCATTTTGGATTCCTAAAATTAAAAAGTAAGTCTAATCTTGCAGGGAAAGCCATGTCTCAATACATGTATCCAGCCCTCCTGCTCCCCGGGACTCTGCTTCCTTCAGACTTGAACATGCATCGATTCTGGAGAGATGACTTGGACAGGAGGTGCCTTTGCTTGTCCTTTTGACGTATCCCTAGCAACTCTCTTTGCATTTACAGGAAACATATGTCCCCATCCCCAGTTCACCTGCATTTGTGCAGGGATTCCTCTGAAGCCTTCTCAAACCTCTTTCTTTTGATGGTTCCCAGGAGCTCTGTCCCATCTGTTCATCTGACTTTCCATGAAGCCTGTGTGCTACCACAATATCCTGTTTTTCCCTTCCTGTTCCTAGCCACACTTACTCAGAGGGAATGACAGAGTTTGCTGCAATTCCTTGACATAAATCTCTCCAGTGAGCTTTCTCCCCCTTACCTCCTCCGAAAGCACAGCCCTCCGGCCCTTTCCCTTTCTACTCCCGGTCCAAAACACCCCTTAATGGAAATAAACATCTCCGAGTTAGGTCCCAGAAGATGATTTAACAACAACAAAAGAAACTAAAATATGTCATTCGTGCTAAAAGGCTGAGGAACAGCTATGTACCTGAGAAAGATGGTGAGCTAGCACACATTTTACAGAACTGGCTATTTTGGCTGAGACCCTAATATCGTGTTTGGGTGACCAAGAGCAAGTCTCTTGGCTTCTCTATGTCTCGGGTTCCTTATTGGTAAAAAGAAATTCTGGTATCTGTCCTGCTAATCTCACAGGGTTGTGTGGAAATTCAAATGACACCATTCATTTAATAAATATTTGCTAAGAGCCTGTCGTGTGCCAGGACCATTCTAGGCCATGGAGACAGCGATGAGTCACCTGAAACACTGTGTGAACGAGCGTCCTCCGTACAGCTGCATGTAGTTGCAGACTGCTTGTTTTCGTTGCAAAATAGTATCCTATTCTGTGACTATATCACTCATAGTTCTCACATTTTTTTGGCTACTACCAAAAAATGAGGCTATGAATATTCTGGCATAAGTCTTTTGAGGAACTTATGTATACATTCATATTGGATCAATTTCCTTTTAGTTTTCCTAATTATGTCAGAGAGAAAGTCTCAGGTAGATGGAAGCATGCTGTAATATCTCTGCAGCCCTTGTCAATGTGTCCTGGTAACAAAAAGTCAACTTCAAGTTTAGAGCCTTCAGCATCCCACTGTATCTAGCTAGAGTTTGCCAACTTTGTTTTATCTGTATTTTTTTTAAAAGTGGAAGAAACAGATTCTCCCTCTGCTGTCCAGTTTGGAGGGCAGAGGTTAGATCATAGCTTACTGCAGCATTGATCTCTAGGCTCAAGCAATCTTCCCGCCTCAAACTTTCAAGTAGCTGGGACTATAAACATGGGCCACGATCCCCATTTACTTTCTAAAATTTTGTTTTAGAAATGAGGTCTCGACATGTTACCTAAGCTGGTCTCGAACTCCTGGCCTCAAGAGAACTTCTTGCCTCAGCCTCCAGAATAGCTGAGACTACAGACACGAGCCATCTCACACAACTTGCATTACAAATAATTTTAAGATTATATGTAGACAGAGTCTAACGGTGCTTCATTTATTTATGTGTTGATACATGTACTTATATTACTTATATGTAGTTTATACAGAGGTTCTTTTTAAAATACATTGTTTTCAAGTTTTAAAAATCAGGTAAATGTTTTTTTTTTTTTTTTTTTGAGTTGGAATCTCACTCTGTCACCCAGGCTGAAGTGCAGTGGCATGCTCATGGTCATGCCAGTATCAACCTGCTGGCCTCAGGTGATCCTTCTGCCTTAGCCTTCCAAGTAGCCAGAACTGCAGGCATGCACTACCACACCCACCTAATTTTTTTTTTTTTTTTTTATTGTAAGGATGAAGTCTCACCAATTTTCCCAGGCTGGTATCGAACCTCTGGGCTCAGGCAATCCCCTCATCTCAGGCTCCCAACGTGCTGGGATTACAGGCTTGAGCCACCACACCTAGCTAATAAAAGTATTAAGTAAGTAATGATCATAAATAGATACACACAGCTAGAAAAAAGTGAAAGGGGTATGCAAATGACTGTAATTTGGATGTGTTATTCTAAAAAGGCCACACTTTGGAATTAAGCATTTTATCATCACTGAATGGGAACTTGCCTGGATTAGTCAATTTAGTGAAAGACAGAGTGCTCAAGCTGGACACACTAGTAAATCATTCTAATGCACTGGGCGTCTTCATTCCTAAGAAGAAGAGGTTACAATAGGTAGAGGTGGGGGAGTCACAGAGGGACTCAGAACTCAGGTAATTCTTGAGCTCAGCTTGGGAGGTGGAAAACGGTAGCATAAAAAAAATACCATGTTTTCATGTTCTTGGCCAAACCTCATGTGTCAGTGGGATCTCTGCAATAAGGACGATGTTTGTGGGCGGGCACACAAAAACCTAGAATTATCTTTTGGAGGATGAGCTCCTTATAGGACAGGCTTCCACCACTAGGTTCCACCTCTGCATCTGTGTACCAGCTAGTGTTGTTGTGAGAGGCTGCATTCGGTTTCAGTGAATTTTTTTTTTGAGATTCTTTCAACACATCTGCCCATTTCATGGTGGGTGATTTACAAGCACACCTGACCACACCATGCTGAGTGTTCAGCAGCTTTTGACCACCAACGGCATCAATGCCCCACCCTCCCTATTCACCTGATCTCACTTCGAGAGATTCTTTTTTTTTTTTTTTTGGTTTCCTCAGCTGGAAAAAGTCATCAAAGGAAAATGTTTTGCCGAAGAGGTGAAACAAAGGAAAATGTTTGTGGGAGAGGTGAAACAAAAAACAGCAGAAGCACTAAAAGGTATCAGAATTGATAAGTTCAAAAAAAGTTTTCAGCAGTGGAAAAAGCATCTCATAGGTATATCACATCAAATAGAGAGACTTTAAAGTTGACTGAAGACTTTAAACACGTAAGAATAAATACACTATTTTCTTATAAATAAATTAGGGGTGTTTGGGACCCTCTCTCATAGGTATATAAACAGAAGCCAAGGTTTTGCAAGGATTCTTTTTATTTTCTATAGAGATGGGATCTTGCTATATTGCCCAGGCTGGTCTTGAACTCCTGGCTTCAAGTGATCCTCTCACCTCAGCCTCCCAAAGTGCTGGGATTGCAAGTATAAGCCACCATGCTCAGTTGGTTTTGAAGGGTTTCACAAGAACACCAGAAAGTCACTTGGCTGTGTTAGAAATTAGGGAAAACAAGGCAACTCCAGGAAGCAATTTCTGCACTCATCTCCATCAACCTTGGTGTCACCGATATCCTGAGCACTTCTGAATTGGCAAAATGCTCAACCCTGTGACCACTCTCCTTCTATCTCATGTCCCTAATATTCATATCCAAGTTTTTTAGATTCTTTTCACTCTTTCAAGACTTCTAATCCATTGACCCCACATCTGTCAACCCCATTCCTTATGATGTTATTGTTTGCCCAGATTCCAGCTTCTGTTTCATTGGTCCATGATTATAAAACTCCCCCCTTTTTGCAAACAGCCTTACGTCCCGGGCTGCGCTTGTTCCATAAAAGCCCAGCAATGTCCCAACCTTGGGTTACCCACTTGTCCCCACCCTATACCTGACCCTGAACGAGGAAATGTCCCTGGAAAAAAGCACAGATGTGCTAACTGGTCACACTTTCAATTCACAGATGTCGATCTCCTGTCCGCCCTACGTACTGCTCAGCTCTTCTGCCATGCCTCCCCAACACTTTGTCCAGATGACAAAGTATTTCTTCCCTTCTCACTGTCTTCCCACCAACTCTCCTTGTCCTGCTGTCCATGCTCAGCTGGCCTCATCCTTGTTGAGAGAATTAGGTGGAGAGAACTGAATATGCCTCAAGCAGGGGAGCAGTACCTGGTTTAGAGAGGCTGTTCAGGAAATACCAGCCATCCTTATTGCCTCATCCTTAGTCTCCTGGATAATGAACCGATGGCATCCACATCACTCTCCTCGCCAGAGTTCAATGCCTCTCACCTTCTCAAGAGCTCTGCTACTGCAGTTTTCTCTTCTGTCCTGCATCATCAATGTCCTTCTCTGTTGGATTACTTACACGAACATAGACACTTATTCTAGTATCTTATATTTAAACGCGAATCTCTGGACGCAGGATTCCTTCCGTCTTCCACCTCACTGCGTTGCTCTCCTTCGTGCTTAGCTTCTTTGAAGAGTTACCTGTATTCACTGGCTCCATTTCTTCCCATAACATGTTCTCCTCAGTGGGCTCCAGTCTGACTGCCTCACTTTACTCTGCAAGACGGTTCCTATCAAGGTGACCGGTGGTGTTCATGCTGCCAGACCCAAAGCCCATATCTGTCTCACGTGCTCCATGGCAGCACATTTGACAGTTGATCGTTGTGCAGTTGGGAGCAACACTGTCCTCTCATGGCTTCCTCAAGCACCAGCCTCTCCTGGTTCTTCCTAGTGAATCAGTAACTTCCTCTGAGTCTCTTTTCGTGACTCACCCTTCACAACTGAATCTGAAATGGTATCAGTTGGTGCACTTGAAATTCTTTCTGGTCAGGCTACAGTTGTTTCTCAGGTGACCCCATCAAATTCTATCAGTATCAATATCACCTGTCATCTTACAGTTTCCAAGTGTCTATTTTCTAACATTGAATTCTTCTTGAAATGTCATCTTCACTGGTTACTGCACAACTCCACATGGATATCTAACAAGCATCTCAGGTGTAATATATCCCAAGAAGAACACCTGCCTTCCACCCTCTCTCCCCCCAGATCTTCTCAGGTCTTTCCTACCTAGATCAACAGCAGCACCACCCACTCAATCTCCCAAGCCCAAATCCAGGAGGTACCTGGAATTCCCTGCAGTGAGGGACCTCTTCCCCACCCTCATCCAATCTGTCAAGTCCTTCAGAAAGACTGATAAGAAGCTCACAGAATGGGAGAAAATACTTGCAAATTACACATTTGATAAGTGATCAATCGCCAGAACACATAAAGAATTTCTAAAACTCAGCAACGCAATAATAAACAGCCAAATTCAAAACCAGGTAAATAACTTGAACAGACATTTCTCCAAAGAAAATGTACAAATGGCCAAGAAGCACATGAGAAGATGTTCAACACCACCAATCATTAGGGAAATGCAAATCCAAACTACAACGAGATACCACATCACACCCATTAGAATGACTACTATCATGAAAACAGAAAACAAGTGTTGACAAGAAAGTGGACAACTTAGAATCCTCATGTAATGCAAGTGGGAATGCAAAATGGTCCAGCCATTACAAAACCCAGCATGGAGGTTCCTCAAAAAATTAAAAATAAAATCACCAGATGATCCAGCAATCCCATTTCTGAATATGTACCCAAGAGAACTGAAAGCAGGGTCTTGAGATTCTTTCACGCACATGTTTCCTGTGGCATCATACATAGTGGCCAAGAAGTAGAAGCAACTCATTTATCCACGGACACATGAACGGATAGAGAAAATGACTCAGAAAATGACTTAGAAGGGAGGAAACCCTGCCAAGTGTTCGGATATAAAACAGCCTGGTGGGCATTATGTTAAGTGAAGTAAACTAATCACAATAACATAAATATATGACTCCACGAATGAACTATCTGAAGCAGTCACACTCAGGTGCACAGAAAACACAAGCTTGGTGGTTGCCAAGTGGTGGGAGGAGGGAGGTGAGGCGATGTTATTTACTGAGTGTAGAATTTCAGTTCTGCAAGATGCAAAAGTTCTAGAGGTCTGTTCCGTAACAATTTGAATATAATTGAGCCTACTGAACTGTATACCTAAAAATTGTCAAGATGGTAAATTTTATGGGATGTGTTTTTAGCTATGATTTTTTAAAAATAGAAAATAAAAAGAATTGGTGAGGATGTGGAAAACTTGGAACCTTTGCACATTGCTGGTGGGAATGTAAACAACTGCCGTAGCTGCTATGAAAAATCATATAGTGGTTTCTCAAAACTAAACGCAGAATTCCTATATGATCTAGCAACTCCATTCTGGCTAAATACATACCAAAAAAATTAAAAGCGAGGCCTCAAAGAGATATTTGTACACCCATGTTCACTGCAGCATTATTTACAGCAGCTAAAATGTGGAAGCCGCCCAAGTATCCACTGACAGATGACTGGATAAACAAAACGTGGTATACACATGGAATGGGATATTATTCAGCCTTAGAAAGAAGGAAAATCTGACACACGCTGCAACATGGGTGAATCTTGAAGACATTACGCGGAATGACATAAGCCAGTTGCCAAAGGACAAAAGTTGCATAATTCCACTCATATGAGGTACCTAGAGTAGTCAAACTCAGAAAGACAGGATGTCTTGATCTGGTAGCTCCCTTAGACTGGGTGGCTTCTGGAGGCTCCAAAGTTCAAGATCAAAGGGTTGGCAGATCCAGTGTTTGGAGACAGAGACCCTCTTATTGTGTCCTCACTCATCAGAGAAAGACAGAGAGACAGAGAAACAGAGAAACAGAGAGGCAGACAATGGGCCAAGAGAAACAGAGATACAGAGAGAGAGAGAGAGAGAGAGAGAGAGAGAGAGAGAGAGAGAGAGAGAATGCACCCACTCTCCCCTCCTACCTCTTCTTATAAGGGCACTTAATCCCATTCATGAGGGCTCCATTTTCATGACCTACTCACCTCCTAAATGTCTCCCCTCTTAACACTACCACATGGGGAGTTAAGATGTTAGCATATGCATTTGGGAGGAGCACAAACATGCAGGCCACAACGGACTGTTCCCACCTAAAGTCGTTTTTTCTTTCCTCTCTCTGGAAATCCCCCCCACCCCCATCTTTACAAGGTCTCTTTCAGTTTTGACTCTCACCCCATGAGACGCAGCCCCACACCACTCTGTCTCACACCACACTCTGTCTTATTTTTGTCACCATACTTGTCACCATCGAATGTTTGCTCCGTTGCTTCATGTAGGCATCTGTTTATTTAGGGCATTCTTTCACTAGAATGTTGGCCTGCTGACAGTAGGTGCTTACAAGACCTTGAACCTCAGAACCAAAAACAACACCTGAGACAAAATGGGCACCAGTTGGACACTTTCCCAAGGAGAAGTTGACACACCATGAGGGCTCCCAGAATAGTTTCTTAGAGACAGAAATATGATCACTCCAGAAGACTTTCTTTGTATTGCACAAGCATCTCAAACTCACTACAAGCATGGCCAATGGCACCTTCCTCTTCAACCACTCAGACCTGCTCATCCTTACCCTCCTGAGCTCCCACTCCAGCCCCCTCCCAAACAGCACTGCCATCCTCCCACTTTTTTTTTTGAGTGGGAAAAAACCCTGTCTGTTGCCCAGGCTGGAGTGTGGTGGCATGATCACGGCTACCACAGCCTCAACCTGCTGGGCTCAGATGATCCTTCCGCTTCAGCCTTCCAAGTTGCTGCATCTACAGGCACATGCCACCATGCACAACTAATTTTTTTATTTATTATAGAGACGAGCTCTTGCCAAGTCGCCCAGGCTGGTCCCAAACTCCCAGGCTCAGGCAGTCCTCATGCCTCGGCTTCCCAAAGTGCTAAGACTGCAGGCCTGAGCCACCACACCCGGCCCCACTGTCTAGCTGACAACCCAAAGGGGAAAATAAAACCCGAAGGATAAGTTCAGGTTGTTTGTGATGCCTGAAATTTCTGATGTTTAGGGTGAAATTCTGAAAGCCACTCATGGCCCCAACAAGACACCCAAGGAGGCCTGTGTTCTAAACCATCTCGTCCAGCCTTGGTTGAATACTCACAGCAAGTAGTCTGCCGATCAGCAGGAGAGGTAGGATGGAGTAGGAGTCAGGGTAGGGGACCCTGGGACCTCCTCGCCAGCAGGCCTCCATTCTAAACCGGGTCCCGGCCTGGCCTGCCCATGCCTTTTCCCCTGCCTTGAATCGAAGTGAGTCTTCAGGGGAGATTCCGACTGTGTCTGGATGAATTTTTAAAATAGAACATCTAGCCTGGGCAACATGAGACCCAGTCTCGAGAACAAATAACAACAACAACAACAACAAACAAAAAGCCCCAAAATTTCGTATTAGGTGGGAGTGGTGGTGCACATCTGTAGTCCTAGCTGCTCAGGAGGCTGAGGTGGGAGGATCACTTGAACCCAAGAAGGGGTTCGAGGCTACAGTGAGCTATGGTAGCACCGCTACACTCCTGCCAGGGTGACAGAGCAAGACCGTCACTAAAATAAAACACAATATAAGAGCAAACAACCAAACAAACAACGGATAAAACGGAACATCTCCGCTGTGAGATCCTTGACGGCGTGAGACCGTGGAAACCCAAAACCGGCAGCAAATACACCCCGTTTTGCGAAGCCGGCCTCGGCCGCAGGGCTCTGCGCATCGCCGTCCCTGCCCGCGCAGGAAGGCCACGGCCCCCGCGGAATGCCCGCTAGGTGGCGCCCGTTCTCCACCGTGCCCGGGCGGAGTGGGAGCCCGGCTTTTTTTTTTTTCCTTTTTACCTGCGGGAGGTGATCACCCACTCCGGCTTCCCACAGGTGAGCAAACGAAGCGCGAAAGGGAAAGTGTCTTCCGCGAGGTCGCCGCGCTGCATCCCGGAGTCGCGCGCGTGCTCTGCCTTCTGAGCCCAGTGAGTTCCCATCACCTGGCTGCCTCTCTGTGCCCGGGATGCAGTTTGCTGATCGTCATGCGGGGATGTGTTTCTTTCCACACCACGAGGCTTCAGTGCAGGTCCGCAGGCCTTAGCGGGGTTTATTTGCAAATGCCCGAAACAGAAAAGGGGGGGGGAAGTCGTTAGATATGCCCGCCTGAATCTTTTCTTTGATTTCTTTAAATTCGAAGAAAGCTCCTTTTCGGACGCGTGAGTAATCAGAAATGGGTCGGGCCGATGACGGGAAGCTCTTAATGAAAAGAAACCTGGAAATTAATGAGCGAAGCCGGTTAGAGTGGAAAATACAATCGGATTTGGCATCGGACAAAGCCAGCTTTGAGTCCCGACCTCGCCACTCACGGACGGTCCAGTCATGCAAACTCCGTGGGCCTCAGGTTCTCCATCGGTAACACGGGGGACGCGCGGCTTCTCCTCAGCCCGTCCGGGGGTGTGTCCCCGAAAGCGCGCGGCCGGCTTCGGCGTTCGCCACGCCGCCGGCGA
>NW_007248602.1:484360-486301 GCF_000164805.1 Carlito syrichta
CGTCTTCCGCCAAGCCACCACCTCCGGGCCCTGCCTGCAGCCACGCCACCTAGAGAGCGACTGAACGCCCCGGTTGCCCAAGCCGACACCACGAGCCTCCCCCGCTGTGCGCCTCTGGAGACTGGGGGCGCAGCCACTTTCTGACACTCCCGGCAGACACACGCGCCGGGTCACTCATCTTTCCATGCCGTGAAACCTCTGCCCACGCTTGCGGCAGGGGAGCGTCCGATTGTGACGTGGGTTCCTTTTCTTTTTAAAGGGAATGAGGGGAGGGGTGGCAACTTTCAAGTAAGTCTTTGCGTAGCCGCAGACCGACTCCAGTACGCGGTCATGCGGCCCCCAGACATCTATGCCCGCCTGTACGCTCGGATCTCCCTCCACTATGTGTCCGTCCGAAGTCCTAACCCCGCCGAGCGACAGCTGCGTGGGCACACGCTCCACACCTGCCCTCCCCTACCTTCCGGGCAACCGGTGCCCGTCTCCTCCTCGACCCGTCCCTGGCAAATAACAACAGCCGTACACACTTCCAACACCCCTGCCTGGGGCTGGGGGAGACGGCCATTTCAATCATAAAGGGGAGGGGGAAGAGGACGCACTTTGTTCTGAAACCTTGTCAACTAAGCTTTCTGCATGATTTCTCTCTCGGCCTGAAGAGCGTCCCGGTCCCTTACACTTGCGGAAGACAGACGCCGGATTTAAACACCTTTCCTTCCAAACTGGCGTGAAGGACAACGAAGGGAAGGGCCCCCTGCCCCTAGGTCAGCCTCCTGCGACTGCAACCCTGAAAGACGCGGACGCTTCGAAACCTCCTTCTGAGGCTGAAACTGTGAGCCCTGGGCGTGTTTCCTCCTGCGGTGCAGAACGAGAACCACCAGAAAGAAAGCAACAGGGGGAAATGTTACTTATTTTAATGACACCAAAAACACCAGTCCTAGCAATTTACTCAAGTAAAATGACAGTCCTTTAAGTTTACTTAATGGTTCGAGTTTGTGTGTTTGGTGTTAGCCCTCTGGTGAAATTTATGGAAGACAGTAAAATGCATTAGTTGAGCAAACTTTTTATTTTTTAAAAAGCATAAATAACATATGTTTTTACAGACCCACAATATTTGCATTTCTTAGCTTGGTTCCCACTGTTATATAAAACAATGTATTTCTTATTTTGAAGAGAGTTAAATGTTGTCAATTCTGGATCGTTTTACCATACACACAAACATATCTATTTTTAATCTTATTCAACCCACAACCGACAGAGCATTCAAAAAACAAATGGAAAGGTGGTGTTTGTTTTTTCTTTCTTTCTTTCTTTCTGGTGTAAAACTTAACAAACTCCAATTAAATTCAGTATTGACCGCCCAGGGAAATGACTGTACAATTTCCAGAAACTCTCCCAAAGATGCCTTCCAATACTTCGCCTGACTTTAGTTCTAACTGTGACTTTTTTCCCCTTTAATTTCTCTATAAAAAATCGCATCCAATCCAAGGCGGCGAGAAATAACACTATTTCTAGAGTAATATTAACTGATTCTTTCGGCCAAAAGTATTGCAGTGAGGAAGCCGCGAGACTGTAGGGAAAACAAAATGATGTGTTTTGTTCTCGGTGTTTGCGATCCTGCCTAGAGAACAGAAACTACGCGCATGATTTACGGACTCGAGTTAGCCTGCATTTTCTCCGCCGATTTTGGCGCCGCTTATGTCGATGCCCCCCAAAGTGCTGGGCTAGCTGGATACATCTGCGGAAGTGAGAAACTGGCTCGAAACGGGCGTGCCTTCGTGGGGCCGGGGGGTGCTTCGGGGACCAGGCTTAGGAGAGAAGGGGTTAAGTCAGATGGGTCTGGAGCGGCGCGACCGGCCGAGTTTTGTCTGAGAAAGTCGACGTCGCCCAACTGGAGCCAACCAATGAGCGGCCCGGAGCGCTCGGCCCGGCCCCGTGGAGGGGCGA
>NW_007248602.1:487308-488635 GCF_000164805.1 Carlito syrichta
CGGACGAGGGCCGAGTGCCCTGGGCCAGTGTGCACTAGGCCGGGCTGGGAAAGAACCGCCGCGCCCGCATTCGGGGGTCTGAGTGTGTCGCCTGTGCCTTCGGCGGTGTCCGTCCCCAGTTCCCCCAACTCAGCGAAGGGGAAGGGCGAGGGGTCCAGAGGCCTCAGGTAGCCAGTGCCCTAGCCCAGAGCCCCGTCGGTTCGCGATTCCAGGACCCAGACTCCGCGTGCAGGGGCAGGTAGCGAAGGGCACCTCCAAGTGGCCCACAGCCTAGAATCTGCAGAGCCGGGGCTTTGGGGCCAGGGTCCGTTTAGAGCCCTCGGCCCCCAGAGCTGGGAGTGCAGCCCTAAGCGGGGGGTCCGGGAGCTAGAGGCAAACCACGCTGCAGCTGAAGGCAGCTTTAGCCCATTCCGGAGGCCGTCAGGGGAGGGGCCTCCTCGTCCGCGGGCTGGCACGTCCTGTGGCCCAGAGGACTCGGTGTCCGCTACGGTTGGGTGCGAGCTGCTGTAGGCCTCGGGCTGGCCCCAAGCAGGCCAGAGCACTGGGCCTTTCTGCTGGGGTGCTTCCGGAGAGCGGGCGAGAGGCTGAGAAGCTGGTGACGGGTCAGGACCCGAGGACCCGAGGCAGGGTCGCCCCCTCTTTTCACTCTCCTGTCGGTCCTCCCCTCACGTCCTCGCCTGGAAAGAAAGAGAAGCCCACCTGTGGTCTTGCGCAGCCCGTTACACCCCTCACAGCAGTCGGGGCTGGTGGAGGGCGGAAGCCTCCCCTGGCCCCAGGATGCGCCCCGCCTTCCCTTTACCTGCACCCGACTGCTTCGACGACTTGCGCGCGCGCGCGCCTGTGTGTGTGTGTGTGTGTGTGTGTTCGCGCGCGCGCGTGCACGCCCGTCCGGTGAACTGAGTGTGGGGAGAACGCGCGAGCAGGGAGACGGAAGTGCAGCCTAGATCCTTGCTGCTGGGCAGGCTTTAGGGAAGGCTCAGGCCCAGAGCCCCGCGAGGGCCGGAGAGGGTGGGGAGCTCCGTGGCCCAGCGTTGACGCGGCCGAGTCCGCGCCTGCAGGATAAGCAGCCTAGACGCGGGATGCTCCTGGGGCAGGGTTCTGAGTCTGGTCTCCGGCCGCGACCTCGCAGACCCCACCACCGCCGGGCTGGGATCCAAGTGTCTTTCCGCCCCACCCCGTGACCCCGCAGCTGAGGCCCAGCCTCGCCGCGTCTGCAGCGCTGACAGTCTCTTGTTTCCGGGGTCCGCAGGCGACCGCAGCCCAAGGACCGAGGACGACGGCGTCGGGCCCAGAGGCGCGCACGTGCCGGCGCTGTGCCGCGGAGCCG
>NW_007248602.1:488983-507971 GCF_000164805.1 Carlito syrichta
AGACAGTACCTGCCCGGCGAGGTGCTGCGGCCGCCGTCGCTCCTGCCCCTGCAGCCCTCCTACTACTACCCTTACTACTGCCTCCCTGGCTGGGCGCTCTCCACGTGCGCGGCGGCCGCGGGCACCCAGTGAGCCGCCTGGCGAGGCAGCGCCAGACCCCGCGCCCGGCTCCGGACGGCCGCCGAAGACTGCAGGCTGTCGTCCGTGCGGGGCGCTCGGCCAAGGGGACGCGTGGAGGGGGACATCCGGCTCCCACTCGGCTGGCCGGGACCTGTGCCCTGGCAGCTGGACCGGGTCTGCCCAGGGGAGGCGCCTTCTTTCTGATTCCAACAGAGGCACCCTGTGGCCTAGGGGCCGCCGGCCTGGAAGCCCCTGGACGCTATTTATTATCTCGACAGTGTTGTATTTGGACTTGGACTTGGATGATGTCTGCCTGGGGATGGTGTTTCCCCTGAGCGGGAACTCCTGAAGACCACACAGCCTGAATCCCCAGAATCTCAGGCCTGCTGGGAGCTTCCTGCGCCAGGCCACAGTTAGTTCATGGTATCCATGCTACCAATCTATGTGTATCTACATATCTTTTATTTTTGGGAATTGCATTTGTAACAATCGAGGCGCACAACCCGGGCTAGCCTCGGGCCGGGGGTTGATTGGAACGGTGAAGAGCTGGGTTTTCAAGCCCTCCGCTCCACCCCTCCGAGCGTCAGAGTTCGGGTCGGGGCGCCCCATTGGGTGCTGAATGTAAGGAGCCCGCGAGCGCGGGGCAGACCAGGGGTCTCCACGCCCTCCCTCTCTGAAGCCCCGGGCGGCGCCCGAGGGGGAAGAGCCTGGGAGAGCGCACACCTGGGCAGCCGTCTGCAGAAACGTGCCTTCATTTCTTTTTGTTTTTTAAAGGAGGTTAAGACGTATAGCACTTTTCAGTTGTTTGTATTCAAATGACGGTTATTTTTGTATTCAATGTGAATATCCCTGGCCAGCCCTTCACGGCGACACCCGCAGCGCCGCCGTCTGGCTGGCAGTCTCCAGCGTGCACCCTCCGCGACTCCCGCGCTCTGGCCTGGGACTCCCCTACTCGCCCGTCACCCACCTATCAACAGGTGGTCGCACCTATCTTGTCAACCTCGCCGCTTTTCGCCTCTTTAAAGGCACTGTGCACTCAACTAGAGTATTAACTGTAAAAAGATTTGTGAGTTTGGAAGCTCTGTGCGCTGTATTTTTTTTCCTTTAATTTATAAACGTTTAGTTTAACATGCCCCCTTGGACGCTGTGTTTTTTCTGAAACTCTCGGTCGGACTTCGGGGCTCATTGTCCACACCTCTTTTCGGTCTCGGGTAGAGATGGCCTGGTCTCTCCTGGGAGCAGCTGAGCTGCCACCACCGCCCAGGCATGGTTTTACACTTGGGCAGCTCGGGGAAACGCAACTTTGGAAACGCTGCCGAGTCAAGGATGAATCCCACTGCATCTGGGCACCAATTCCTAGGATTTTTTGTGTTTTTTCTTTTCCTCGTGGGCAATGGGTTCAGAGTCCAGGAAGCGCCCGTAGACGAACCTCCCGCCCAATTCCCATGGCCCAATCTGCTGACCCTTTCACGTTCCTGCGTTCTGGGGTCGTCCTACTCTCTGCTTTCGATTTTCGGGGCGTTGCTCTAAGTGACCCGGCCTTTTTTCGTTCCCCAAAAGGAGCTAGTGGAAACTCCTGCTGAAATTCTGAAGCGATCAGGGGCCTATCAGGCGCGAAAAACGCGCCCCCTGCGCGTTTGCCTCGGACGGGTGCAGGAGGCGCTCTATGGGGTTTCAGAGCGCTGCCACTCGCTCGGTGGCATGGTGTCGTTCGATCCGCTGCGAAGCTTGCGGGAGGACCAGGGCCGGCAGGGGAAGGGCTAGGGATAACCCCATTTCACTGACGAACATACCAAGTTGGCGGGCCCAAGACTCCCTAGAACACTGCAGACTCCCCAGCGCGAGATGCCCGCCTTCCCAAGCCCCTGGAGCCGGGTGCCCGGCAAGCAAGAAAGAGTTAATGACGGGCACACTGCAGGCGCTGCCGAGGCCTCCCTTCCGCTGGCTGAGCTGGGAGACGCTGGAACGCCGGGCCGGGCTTCTTTCAATTTCACCTGAAGCCGGAAGGCCGACCCACTCCGCCGCCAGCCGAGACCTTTCCCAGCCCCGGGGCCTCCCAGCTTTGGTGCCCGAAGGCCTCGGCCGGGAGTCCCGCAACCCATGGACGCGACTGGAGCGAAGCGCGCTCTGCGGAACGATTCCGGCTTCCGGAAGCAGCGCAAAGTGAAGGGACAGGCCAAGGTCCTCGGGATATGCTCTCCCCATCCCCGCTTCCATATGGTTCTTGCAAGCATCTTGTTTCTTTTTGAAGTGTTTTAAAATTCTGTTTTAATTTCACAATTAATCATGAGTGCTTTTCCCTTGTAGAAAGTTGGAACATTTCCGATAATGCCAGAATCTGCTCTCCTCCTCCTTGCAGAGACCGCTGAAGGCTTTCATTTATTCTTTGGAGGGGGAATTTGTTTTCTCCTTCTGAAGAAGGCAGTTGTTTGTGACTGCAGCCTCACGGGGCATTGGTTCTCCATTTTCGCGGATTGGGAGGCGAGAGAACCCGGGAGTTTCCTTCCAGCAGGAAAAGGCACGGAGGTCGGGGTCGCGCCCTGGGCGGCTCCTCCTCCGCCTTAGACCCCACCTTCCCCTTCCCCCCGGTCACGGCGCCTCTCCCCTCTTCCCCACTCTCGGCTCCCTGCCTGGGCCGGCTCCGCGGGGCTGCCTCCAGCTGCCCGGGGAAAATGACTCAAACGAATTCAGTTTGATCCGGATTGTGGCAGCTTTTCTCGACAGGCGGCCCCGCGGTTTGCGTTGGCGCGGGGGCCCCGAGCTCGGATTCCGGGAGCCGGAGGCGGCCTCCGGGTCCGGCTTGTCCTGCGAGGGTTTGCCAACGCATTACCCGGCCCGACATCGGCGTCTATACCTGGGTCTCCGGCTGCAGGCGCGGTTTCTGCTGGAAATTTGCGGTATCACTTTATTTTCTTTTCCTTCTCCACTACTCTTCCACTTCTTCGCCTGTCTTCTTCGTTAAAAAAAGAAAAAGAGAAAGCAAGTGTCCTGTCCCTGCCTGCCCGTTCTCCGCACAGGGGCATCTGCGTCCACCCACTCCCCAGCCTGTGCTGTGCTGAGCCCTCCTGACTCCTTGAGGCCTGATAGCCGGGGCGGTCGGAGCCGCCGGGAGCCCAGTGCACCTTCGGTCTCTTCATCTTTCTCGGGTCCTTTTAGCAGAGCTGAGAGGTGCCCTTGGTGGATCCTTGGGTCAGATCCACCCACTTTACAGATGAGTAGACCAAGGCCAGTGGAATGGCTGGGAAAGGGAGTGGAACATGCTGTGACCCCCCACTGAAATCGGCCCCAAGGATTCAGTCGGAGCCGGAGAATCTTGCTTGGGGCAGCAAATTTGGGGTCAGTTGGCTGCCAGTCGCAGGTGAGGACTGGGGGGGAGGCGGGAGAGTGAGTCCTGGTTATCCCAAGATGCATCTCATTCCCAGAGATTAGGTGTGGGAGGATCTCGGACCTCAAGAGAGTATTTTGGATGAGTAAGGAGCTTGAGGTTAGGCTCCATTTTTTGAAAATAAATGGCTTCTGGGCCACAGCTACCCGCTGGAAAAGGCGGAGAAGGTGCTGAGAATCTGACTTCATTCCAGAAGGCCCCGGTTGGGCTCAAACACGAGGTCCCCGGACCTGTGAGGCGGCTCAGTGGTGTCGAGAACCCTGAGAAACCGCGGGGGACTGGTGGATTCTGAGGAGAGGGGACCCCTGAGCACAGCCTGGCCACGCCTGTGCATCCCCAGAAACAGATGCTCATCCCAGGCCAGCCGACGTCCCTCCAGGCTGGTCCTGTGGCTCTCTCTCCCTCCTAGAGCTCGGTACCAGTCAGGCCAACAGTCCACCATCTGCCGACTTTCAGTCGATGTTTGGGAGGAATATATAGCACCGGGTGGCTTTACAGAGCGATTCCTGCCCACCGAAGTCCCCCCAGGGGGACTCAGGCGTTTCCACCGAAACGCGGTACCTGGCGGAGGCGCTCCTGGGCCCCAAAGGAGAATGGGGGAGTCCGGAAGCGCTGTTAGCGGAGCGAGGCGGACTCTCGCTAGGGTCCGGCCGCTGCCCCGACACTGCAGGACTGCAACCTGGCAGGCCACCATCATCTTAACTGGGAAGCGCACAGGCCTGCGTGGGGAAGGCAAGAGACAGGCAATCATCACACGCGCGGTACAAGGTGGAAAGCGCTGAGGGCGGGCGGCTGCGCGGGTGGATGCGCCAGCTCCCGGCCTGCGGCTGCTGCAAAAGCCGCCGCGCCCCGTGAAGGCCGCGCGCGGAACCGCGAAGGAGCCGCAGCAGAGGCTTTCAACCCGAGGGAGGCCCAGGGGGGCAGCCAAACAATATTTAGTAAGAAGAAGAACAGCAAAAACAACCCCATCCGTTTGTCTGGAGCACTACTTGTGAAGCGCGTCCTAACCCTGTCTCGATCCCGTTCGCGGAAGCTCCCGGTAGCCGGGCAGACATGACGTCAATTTCACAGACGGGGAAGTCGAGGCCATAAGACTGATCCACTGTCACAGGCCATCTAAAGGCCGAGTCAGGGTGGCTCAAAGCCCGAGGAGGGCAGGGCAGAGCGTCCTGCAGCGCTGGCCTCAGCCAGCTTTGGTTCTGGGGTGATTGAATGACAGAACTGTGGACGCACTTTGAAAACGATTCAGCGCGACAACCGGAGTGAGTTTATTATCGTTGCCACTGTTATTAGTGTCCTGTGGTTTGCTGAGCGAATGGTCTCCCAGGGGTCTGGAGACCCCCAGTTTCTGCCAGTCTTCATCCTCCTTATATAAATGTTTTAAAGATGAAAAAAAAAGCCCAAGTAGGGCCGCAAAAAAACTTGCGTTACATTGTAAATGGTTACATCATCTAGTGAAAAAAATTTTTAGTCACACATAGGAGCTATTCAACATAAATTGGGCTGTGCAAATTATTAAAGCATTTATAAAAGATGGATTCCCAGGGCCCTGCAGGCAGGGGTGGTCCAGCTTAGGGCATAGGTTTAAGTTGAACCATTAACTTCTTTAAAACCCGTTGGGTGTGTATCTGAGACTGTCTCCTATGAAGGAAACGTCAAAAGTCGAAATGTGGGTCAGTTCGCAAATGCAAGACCCGGCCCTGCAGCCCGGCACTCCGCCCGGAGGGCCATGGCTATTGCCGTCTTTTGCTTTGCGGTGGACGGGGAAAGGCAGGCGCGTGGCTTCTGGCCCACCCGGAATCCGCTGCCACCGCGAATGGCACTTCTCTGTTCCTGCTGGAATGTCCAATTTACAGGGAACACGCGGCAGCTGCGGGAAGTCTCCCACGAGGTGAGCTCGCTCCTGGGCTCAGATGTCGCCTCCAAGCTTGCGAGAACGTGCGTGACGAGCCCTCCAGCCCGAGGCCCGCTTTCACAGCTCTCCCTCCCACTCCACGGCCCGCTCGCCCCTGCGGTTGGCGCATCCGCGGAGCCGAGAGCACCCCCACTCTGCACTGACCTCGCGGTCCCCTGCGATCGTCTGCGTCAACCCGAGCTGCGTCTGCAATGGCCCCGTGAGCTCCGGGCGTGAGGATCGAGCTCTGGGCTCTGCGCGGGCCTGGGGGCTTCTTGGTGAGTTATTCCAGCCCTTGTCCGGGGTCCCCTTCCGTGGTTCCGCTCTGAGCCGCGCTCTCTAGTACCCAGGCGCGCCATGTGGAGTTTCTCCTTGGCCTGCACACCCAAAGGTGGGAGGTGGTGGAATCGGACTCCGATGGTCCCATGGGTCCACAGATTAAGGCTACCTAAAGGCCTGGACTCCACAGACCTAGGCCAGCTCTGACACTGACTTGGTGACTCTTAGGCAATTAACTTATCCTCTCGGGTCCTCTATCAAACACAAAAGGTGTGTGGTAAGATTTGGAGTCTACACTCACCTCTGGCTTGGAGTGAACGAAAAGGACAAAGCCTTTCTGCTTCAAATAATAAGTCAGGTTTATCCTGAGCAGAGTTTCTATTTTAGAGAGAGAGGATATTTTGTGTTGAAAGATTTGGGTGGCCTCAAATTGTCACCTTGCAGGCCTCCAAGAATGTCATTATCTCTGGGCTTCCTTTTTCAACCTTCCTAGGCGTGGGTGGTCAGCTGTTCTGGAAAGCCCAGCTTTGCCTCGCAGATGAGGGGAGTTGGGGCTGGGTAGAAAATTGCACTAAGAAAAAAAAAATCAATGGCACAAGTGCTTTCTGGCTTGGGGTCCCCCAGAAAGCAAGGGTGGGCCACTTGCTGGAAAAAAAATGAGACCTAGTAAAGTGACTCATTTTAATAAGCTTATTAACATTTTTGAATGGTTTTCCTTGAGTTTGCCAAGGCCTCCCTGGGAGGCCCCACAGAACTGGGCAGCAGGTTTTTGCACACCAACACCAAGTTCTAGCGCACGGGTGCCACCGCTCTCGGCACAGGGTTCTGGAGGGACAGGACTGGCTGGGTGGTGCCCACAGTGCCAACTCGGGACTCCAGCATCCCCCACCACTGCACCTTGCTGAGCACCATGAGCGGATTATGGGTTAGGGTTAGGGCCACAAGGCTATGTGGGTTCAGAGGTCTCGAGGAGGCTCTCAGATGACCATAAAAGTGGACCCGATTGTCCCCGCAGCTTTGAAGGATCTGCAGGCTTGGGGGTTGTCCTGCTCTACCTCCTTTTTACTTGTGTTTTTGGAAAGGGCATCAATGGATTTGACCCCTGAGGATTCAAAAACTAAGTAGTAAACCTTTTGCTCCTGGGCACAGGCCGCGAGTATTCCTGCCAATGTCAGACAGCAGCCAGGTTTCGTCCCTACATGTCCCAGGCGGGGTGCAGAGCTGTCACTGGGGTGACTGACCTCCAGGAACTCCTCTTCCCAAAAGGAGCCTGGGACACCGCCCCTCCTCTTTCCCAGGGAAGTGGACAAACGCATCCTCCTCCCGCCATGGATGGGAAAGGAAGCTAGAAACACACCCATACCGAGGTGGTGAGAAAGAGTGAGAAGAGACACAGGGCACTGTGCAGATGACCGAGAAGGTGCTCAAGGGAAGATCTCCCTGGCCAAGCTTTCTGCGCCCTTCCGATCTCGATTCGCAGGTCTTAGGGCTTCCTTGAGTCACCCACCTCTCAAGTTTGAATGTAAAGCCCCTCCTGAGGAGACCCCATGGTTCTGGTCCTTATTACGTGGGCTCCGTGTTGTGCTCCGATGCTGCCTGGACTAGCGACAAGGGAAGTCAGCACTGGGAACTCTTAGGGTGGCCCCAGCGCCTAGCGTGGGGCCTGTCGCTCTTTGGCATCCAATAGGGCACTGGACAGATGTGCAAAAAGGCCGGGATCCCTCAACTCCATCCCCATCACACCCTTTCCTACCCAGCGCTCTGAAGGCGAGAAGACGCTCACAAAACTGGCACGGTGGGTGGCAGAGCCAGGGGAGCTATTTTGAACCTAGCCAAACTCCCAGCCCACTGGGTGCAGGTTCTGGGACAAAGGCCACACACAAGAGCCACATTTGTTTTGGGGTCAAGTTCTTGGGCCTCAGCAACCTAGAATTCTCACTGGCACCTCCTCAGCAGGTGTGACTGTGAGCAAACCCCACAGTATGTCCCACCGTCCCCTAATTGGCCGTATTAGATGCACATTAATTTCTCCTGACTAGCTAAGGGCTGAAAAAGGACCCTGGGAAAAAATCATCTCATTTTGGGGTTCATATGGATAAACGTTCCAGTTTTGAAATGGGCAGAGGCTGTGGTGCAGACCCTTGCGTCAGAGAGGGTGGAGACACTTGGAGAGGTTTCAGCTGCCGGCTGAGTGTTGGGACTGCCCTGGGGGGTAGGGGTGATTATGAGAGGGCGGAGAGGAAGGTTGGGCCTCTGGGGATCCCTATGGAGCTGCTGCTTTCAGATACCTCCTTGAGGTGAACAGGGCTCAAGCCCCAGTGCCAAGCAGGGATCGGGACCCCAAGGCAGTGCAGCTGCCGGGCAAGCTGCTCTCCAGTGACCGGTCTTGCTGTCTGGATTTCCAGTGCAGGGCTTGGCACATACAAAGCACCGAAATGTTTTTAGAGCAAGGATTCCTACAGTAGCCAGTGATGCTTTTCAAGAACAAGTTCTCCTCGGCCACTTCTTTTGACTCTCACGGTTCCTTGAGGGTCCCAGGAGCAGGAGAAGCTGGTGACTCTCAGGAAAAGCTGAACCCAGTGACTCAGGTCGGATGCATTTTCGATACTCCAAGAAGGAAGGCAATGAGCGGTCCCTCCTGAAAAATCCTCATGGACCCGAGCATGGATCTTGGGTCAGGTTTTCATAAAACCTAGCTCCCAGTACTCTGCTGAAAAAATTGATGGCCCCTGCAAAGATGGGCAAGTAAAAGAGTTCCCTGCTCCTCCGTGATTGCACCATGAAATGCTTGTAGTCTAATGGATAAGATATTTTTCAAAGTTAAATAAGGACACATAGCACTTTTTTTTTGAGTTGGAGTCTCACTTTGCTGCCCAGGTTTGTGGCCACCGCAGCCTCAACCTGCTGGGCTCAGGTGATCCTTCCTCCTTAGCCTTCCAAGTAGATGGAACCACAGGCTTGTGCCTCCACGCCTGGCTACGTTTATTTTTAATTGTAGAGATGAGATCTTGTCAAGTTGCCCAGGCTGGTCTCAAAACCCAAGTCTCAGACAATCCTTTCACCTCCACCTCCCAAAGTGCTGAGATTACAGGCTTGACCCACCTTGCCCAGTCCAGGACACATAACACTTTAGAAAATTATCTACGGAGATGGTAAAGGGTGAACAGAAAGTGTTGAGTGATCGAAACAACTAGAAGAGTGAGAACAGTCAGCCCCCATTGGAAACCTTCTTCACAGCAATAGGTTAGGTGTATCTTTTGCAACTACAGTTGTGGCTAAAGATACATTCACACATGCCTGTAATTCCAGCTACTTGGAAGGCTGAGGCTGAAGGATGACCTGAGCCCAGCAGATAGAGGCTGTGGTGGCCATGAGTGTGCCATTGCACTCCAGCCTGGGTTACAGAGTGAGACTCTGACTCAAAAAAAAAATACATTCAATATATAGACTTTTAAGGTTTAGGAGAGTGATATTTTGAAGGAGAAACTTGCTTCCTATTGCCTGCTCCTATCCAAAAGGGTGTGTAGAAGAATTCCTGTAAAATAATTCTTTCTTGAGATGTCTAATATTTCATCGATTTACAATAATTGTTTCCCATGCAATACTACCCATGGTGAGGCACTTCCTGAATACACTGGTCTCCCTGTTTATAAGATGCTGGAGTTCCACTGTTAGGACTCAGGCCTGAGGAGAATGCATCCCAAGCACACATTGGGAAGTCAGCCACAGGAGACAGGAAGCAGAACTGGAGTCTTGTCCTTTCAAAGTTGCTCAAAGAGGGGAAAAAATCTCAGCAATGAGTTCGGAGGAAAAGCATAAACCTATGTTTTTTTTAAAGAGAAAAATCTTTGTTGTGGAATTGTCCTCTTTTTCCTTCTTTCTCTCCTTATTCATTCATTTATTTGCTCAGATATTCAGCAACAATAGTTGACCACTTATTCTGTGCCAGGGATACCCAGGAGAAAAACCTTCATCCTGGTAGAGTTTAGTGTCTAGTGGGAGAAGGGGATGACAGGGCCAAAAGAAACATAACACATGCTGCGGGTTAGTGTGTGCCAGCACAGAGTGCTATATAGGGGCCAGTGAAGGAAGGTTGCTGGAATATCAGATATTTCTCAGTCGATCACTGGGGCTTCATCTCTGTCTTCAGATCTGCCTGGCAGAAGATCTCCATTCTGGGCTCAGTCTCCGTCCCTCTGTCCCTTCATCTCAGGCCTTCTGGAGACTTCCCTACTCTGTGTGTGAGACACAAGGTGGTGGGGTTAGAGACCAGGTCCCCAGTGGGGTCTTTCCTCTTCCCTCCCCCCATTTCTTAAGGACCCAGTCTCTCCCAAGGCCTGCCAGAGGGTGACATGGGTGTTGAATGGATCTCAGCCTCAGGACCCAGTCAATTCGGAGAGGCAGGATCTGAGGTCCAATCACTAGTGCTCAGAGATGCTGGAAACGCCAAGAAGTTTCTGAAAGGGGCCGTGGGCAGCCTCTCTGCCTCCTTGGGCAGCAACTCTGTAAGCCTGTGAGGGCCAATCACTGCATCCTGGTAACCAGCACTTTATTTAGCGCTTAATCTGTTTCCTGCCCTCCAGTAAGTGCTTTCCATGAATTATTTCATTCATTCCTCCCGGCAGCCATTACCCACTTCAGGGATCAGCATTATTCTGCGATGATTTCTGGCAGAGCTAGGATTCTAAACTAGTCAGCCTGGCTCAAACTACTCAGCACTGGCCACACCTGTGTTTAGTTCCCCATAGTAGAGTCGGCCATGATGAGGGTCCTATTTACAAAGGCAAAATATGAGGCCCAGAGAGAGTAAGTGACTATGTGAGCATTAAGTCTCTGTTAGGTGTTGAGTTAAATCTTTTGCATTTATTAGTGTATTTAATGTCTACAAGTCCTTCGAGAAGGAGAATTCACAGCTGGTAGGAAGGACAAAAAAGACACATAGGCTAGGCGTTGGTCAATGCTGTGCAGGTCGAGATGGCAGGAGGTGATGGCTTTGGAGGCAAGACCAGGCTTGTCTCCACTTCTATTTGTTCCCAGCTTGCAGGCCCTTGGATGGATTCCATAACCACGGACCCTCATTCTCCTTGGAGCCGGGACACACAGAGGCTTCCTGGGAGATAAAAGGAGATGATGTAGCCAGTGCCCTTTAGAGTGGGTGCTTGGCACAGAGCAAGCTCTCAAAAGCGCATCAGGCACACAAGGCTGGACCAGCCTTCTAGCCTCCTGCCCAGCGTCTCCTCCAAGGCCTGCCAGAGGGTTGCCTAAGGTGTTGAACAGACCTCAGCCCCAGGACCCAGGCACTTTAAAGAGGCGGCATCTGAGGTTGGATTGCTAGTGCTCAGAGAGGCTGGAAATGCTGAGACGTTTCTGAAAGGGACTGTGGGCAGCGTCTCCATCTTTCTGTTAGAGGAGAAATTACACAGGCAGAAGAATCTTCCCCACACTCCAGAGAGTAAGCTGCCTTTCTCTCTCTCTCTCTCTCTCTCTTCTTTTCTTTTCTTTTCTCCTATGAGGACTGAGGCAGCAGCCAGAAAACAAAGGCTTAATCCTGACCTCATTTACCATGTACCACTTCTTGGTGACAGTAGGGATACTGGTGACATCTTAGACCCTAGGGGCCTGGCCGCTGAGGCAGCCGTGGGAGGCAAGCTGGAAGACTTAGTCCCCTTTTTTCTCCCTGAAATGAGAGCAGGTGGGGTACAAGGCCTAGCAGGGCACACGAGTTCTTCTGTGTTCACCTCTCCCCATTTTTCAGAGATTCTGGTCTCGCTTCTCAGTGCCTGATTGGAAACTTCTCCTAACACATGCTGAGGGTTAGTGCATGCCAGCACAGAGTGCTGTATAGGGGATCAGTGAAGGAAGGTGGCTGGGATATCAGATATTTCTGAGAGCTTTCCATGCACCCGTCACTGGGGCTGCATCTCTGTCTTCAGGTCTGCCTGGCAGAAGGTCTCCATTCTGGGCTCAGTCTCTGTCCCTCTGCCCCCAACAGGCCTACACTGCAGTTCTCATCTCCTCACCAGGGTGAGGCGGAGAAGGGAGCTCCGGGAAAGAAAATGGTTCGCACCAGTTCTGAGGCCTCCAGGGCTCTGGGCTGACCGTACCTGATTTTACTGAATCCTCAGGAGAACCCCATGAAGTGGGTGGGATTATACCTCTTTCACAGACGGAGAGCGAAGTTCAGGAAGGTCAAGTGACTTGGGCAGGGTCACACAGCTTGGAAGTGGCCAGCCGGGAACTCGGCCCATCAAAGCCTCCGGCTAATGGCTGCGACGCCCTGCGCCCCCTCCCACTCCCAGGGCGGAGACCGGGCAGTGGGAAGAGGAATGGAGAATCCCACAGGGGTGCGGAGAGAGGGGTATTAATTCTCTGGGCGGTTTCCTATTAAGAAAACACCCGACTCTGGGCCGCCTCCTCCCCAGGGCCGCCGCTCGGCCTCCTGAAGGCGAGGCCTGTATATTTGTAGTTTGATTCCGCCCGTCAAGGCTAATTTCTCCCTACAACTTAATGGACTCGGCTTGACGTTCGTAATGATTCCTAATCACGAACATTATTTTCGCTAGCGCGGAGACATGTTCCAGTTGTTGTGACAGATCGCGTTTCAGCCATAATGACGGAAAATTACCATTTCTAATTCTCCGGTTTTTGACACCTAAATCCGCAGACCATATGTGGCGGCGGGAACTCTGGGCCCGGGTCCTCCCTCCGCGCCGCGGCGGAACCGCCCCGCAGCCCGAGCCTCCGACCCCAGCCGCGCCCAAGCGGGGGCGACGGAGGGGCCCGCGGGTGGGTCCTCCCCTGGCGGGTCCGGCAGCCTTCCGGCCCCTCCTTGCAGCCCCAGGGTCCTCTCCCCCAAGGGCAGAAACTAGAGCCTGGAAGGGGCCTCGGAGACTGAGGCGTCTGCAGGGACTCGTTTTACAGAGGGGGACACGGAGAGGCGGAGAGGGGAGTGCAGCGAATCCAAGAGCTCACGGCTCGAAATGGGCTGGTCAGTTCTGCTGAGAACCGTTCCGAGAACTTCGAGCTCCGGGAGGTGACACTGTCGTGCCCGCCAGCCCAGCAAAGGGCGATCTGGCTAGGTCCTTTATTTGCAAGCCTCAAAACCATCAGCGGGCCCGAGGTTTTTAGGGTGCACCGAAAACGTGCGAGAAAATTGAGGCACAGGGAGGTTGGGCAATTTGCCCAAGCTCACAGCCCGATGGGAGATGGGGTCCGTCCACACCCCGTGCTTACCTAACCGCTTTCTAGGTGACGCAAATCTCTCGTCACTTTTGGCGCTCAACCTGCAAGGTGTGAATTATTATCGCCGCTCTCAGAGTGAGGAAACTGAGGCTTAGTCGACAGAAAGCCGAAACTGAGACACGTCCTGCGTCTTGCCCAGTTTAGAAGCCCAGGGGATCCCAGGAGCCCCACCGTCTGCAACATTATGCAGCTTGTTGGGAAAGTCACTTTCTCTGCGCCCCTGCCCCCCGCATCCCTCATTTCAGGCTCGGCCCTGAGTCAGGCCCTGGAGTTAGAGAAGTCGAGGCATAGTCCCCCTCACGGGGGTGCACAGTCCAGCCCAACGGCCTAATACTGACCAGCCCACTTCGTTCTTGGGGAGCAGGGAGGTCCGGGCGCCGGCAGAGTGTCAGCTCAGAACGGACTACCCCTGCTTTAGGCATGTGTCCTAGGACCTGAGATCCCGCCTCGGTCCAACGGGGACCAAAATGCCCACTTCCGAGAATGGTTGACAGATCCATAAACCTCGCGTCCAGGCACCGGGGCGGCGCCCACCTTCACTGACACTCCGCCCACGCCATCCGCGGAAGCGCTCGCCCCACTCCTGCCGGGGCTGGTGGGGGGACGCTGCAGGTGCAAAGGACCGCTCCCGGGTCTGGCAAGGAAGCAGGACCGAGGCCTCGAGCTTCCCTAGAGGCTGCCGATGGACCCTGAGAGGTGATCGTGCGAGCAGAGCCCCGAGTGCGGGTAGCTCGAGCGCCGCGGGGATGCGGGCAGCGCGGTCCCTCGCCGCGTGGTCCCGCCGGTGTCGGCGGACGCAGCTCGGGTCTCGGCGCGATTCTCCTCCAGCGGAGGCGGCGTTGGCCCGGGAGGGTCGCCGAGGCCAGGCGCCCGTTAGGGGAACTGCGAGACAGAGAAGAGAAACTTTACGCCGAGTCTGAACGCCGGCGGATCTCGGATGCACCTTCCCGGTCCTCGACGCTCGCGCGCCGCAGCTGCGCTCTCCTCCTGGCGACCGCCCCGCCGCTCCCCGCGGGGTCCGCCTCCGCGGGTTCTCCCTTCCCGCTCCTGTAGTCTGCTGGGGGGTGGTGAGGACGCCCACGGAGAGGGGCTAGAGAGGGTGCAGCCAGGAAGTGCAAGCCAGTGTGGAAAGCTTCGGGCTTCTCCTGGACACCTACCCCGCCCCGGCCCCGAAGCCAGGCTTTGTTGACGAAAAGGAAACGCCTCGGGAACGCATTTTGGACCCAAGCAATTCGGGGCTCCTACAGAGGGAGACTGGAGACTGAAGACATTTAATTGGCAGGACAGAGTAGAAATGGGTCACGTCGTGGCGATTCCTCATTAAGTGAAAGAATAATGAGTTCCCAACCACCTTCCTCGAGGAAATGTGAGGGGTGTTTGTGAAAGTGCTTTGTAACTCGAGAAAAGTAACTTCACCACTGGTACCATGAGAACGTGCCCCAAAACCTGGAGAGCCTCGGGGCCTTCCTGCTATCCAGGTTCCAGGCGCAAGTCAGGCCTCAAACCTCCAAGAATTTGGCTCATTTTACCAATTTGGAGACTGAGGCCAAGCTGAGGGCAGTGACCCTCCTCTTTTCTTTAGGCTGCTTGAAGTTTTAGCTCAGCAGGAAAACTCCATTAAAGAAGACATCTCTATAAGTAAACTGAGAGGAAAAGAAATTAGAGATATTGGTGCAGAGGCCTCTGAGCAAAGGGAGACTCCATTTGTTGCAACCAGCATAGAATCAATCATTTGCAGCCTGACAATCTGGGAGTGAACCCCATCTCTGCCTTTTACTGGTTGTATGACTCTGGGCCTCAATTTGTTCACCTGTAAATCGGGGCTAGCAATAGAATCTATCTTGTAGGGTTTTTGCTGAGCATTAAATGAGTTAAAACTTGTAAATGGTTTGGAACAGTTCCTGGAGTATAATAAGTGCTCAATTACTCATTCCTGGTATATAGTAAGTACTCAGTACATGCTAGATAGTTTTCTTTTTTCTTTTTTTTTTTTTGAGTTGGAGTCTCACTCTGTCCCCCAGACTGGAGTGCAGTGGCTGCTCCCGGCCACTGCAGCCTCGACCTGCTGGGCTCCGGTGATCCTTCCGCCTCAGCCTTCCAAGTAGCTGGAACTACAGGTGCGCACTACCACACCCGGCTAATTTTTGATTTATTGTAGAGATGAGGTCTCGCCAAGTTGCCCAGGCAGGTCTCGAACCCGCGGGCTCAGGCAAAGCCTCCCAAAGGCGGGGGGTTACAGGCTGAGCCGATAGTTTTCAAAGACACTGCAACTCACCTGAGAAGGAATGTCAGGGCTTGAAGGAGGCTTTTCGAATGATGCTCTAACTGTTGCCTAGGATGGCAGTTTAGAAGGAAGCCTCTCCAGTCACAGGTCTTGATGTCAATTTCAGTTTTTGCCACATATTAGCCAGACAACCTGGAACTCATAGACACCTAATATTTTTGTGCCTATGTTTCTTCTTGTGTAAGAAGAAGATAAGAGTATGCCTATGTTATAAGGTTGTCACAGAAATCATACATAAACAAAGCCAAGCTTTATATGCAATTAATATATCACTTAGAACCATACTGGCACAAAGTGACTGCTTTATATTTGCTTTTAAAAATGTATACATAAAGCATTTTTTCCTCAGTGCCTGGCATTCAGTAAAAGCCCTTATTCCTTCTGGTATAAAGCTGTCTTTATAGACATTGCCAGTATATGGGCAGATGAGGTAGTATAGAGATGGTTGACAACTGGGTGTGATTGCTCAGAGACAAAAACTTTAGGGATGATCTGAGTTTAAGACTGAGGAGATCATTCACTGGTTGGACGGCCTTGCATCAGTCATAGCCTTTTTGAGCTGCCCACCACCTGTCCGAGGAGGATAACAATCTCCCCTTAGTAGAGGAAGCTCCAGAATTTCCCTGTAGGAAGAGATCTGGGCTCTGGGCTACCATTGGAAGCTTGTCTTCAAGCTGTTCCGACAGAAAAAACAGGCTCTTGACTTGTACCCTTGTGACCCACGTGAAGGATTGTGGGCCAAAGGGTTTTTGCTGCCCTTTGCTGCTCAGTACACTAATAAAGGACAAAACGCTGTGCTACTTTCCCATTATAATTCCCCAGGTCTCTGGGTGGGGCAGAAATGCTGGCTTAAATTCTGATTGAGATAGCAAAAACATGGAACCAACTCTATAGCCGCCGAAAGTGGACTGGATAAAGAAAATGTGGTACATATACATGATGGAGTACTACACATCCATAAAGAAAAACAAAATCATTGAACTGGCAGCAAGTTGGATGGCCTTGGAGGCCATGATACTTAGGGATCTAGCACAGAAACAAAGAATTAAATAATGCAGTTCTTACTCATCAGTGGGACCTGAACATTAGTCACATTAGCACAAGGGAGGGATTGGCCGTGGCTGGACACTGCCAGGGGAGGGAGGGAAGAAGGAGGGTGGGAGGCATGTGACAACACATGGGGTACCTGGTCCTAAACCCGGGGAAGTGAGAACCAGTCGGAGGCCCAAACTTCGCCACATGCAGCCCACTTCTGTAGCTAAAACTGACTTGTATCCCACATAGCTATAAAAACATACAAAAATTCAGTAAGTCTGAGAAAATTGAGGGGGCATTTGGCACTTCATCTTTCCTAAAGCGTCAATGGAAGGGCAGAATTCATCGGGGGTGCACAAGCACCTCTTCTGGTCTGGCAATCTTGATCAGAAGTCCTGATGAGTTCCTCTATCCTAACCACTTGCTGTGTGCTAGACCCATAGATTCAGTGTCTGTTGTGTAGATTTGGACAACTAAGAGCATATAAAATGGTTGGCAACATGCTTGGCACATGGTACTGGAAAAGTGGGAGTCCCCGTAATTAAGTCAGATCATAAATACCTGGGAAAAAGAGAGGCCCAAGCAGGACCTTCTGAGACATATATATCACGAGAAGACTCTTTGTGTATTGTTAATCCCTCCCAGAAGAGATTTTGAAGCACCTGTGTGACTACTTCTGTTCATTTCACTGAAGGCCACCTTGAGACTGAGAGGCCTTTTCTACTGGAATTTCCCTTTCTGTAGGAGGCTACTGTAAGATTTTTTTTTTTTAAGAGGGAGTCTTACTCTGTCTTCCGGGCTGGAGTGCAGTGGTACAATCACAGCTCACCGCTCAGGTGTTCCTTCCTCCTCAGCCTCCCAAATAGCTGGGACTACAGGAGCACACCACTATGCTTGGCTACTTTTTTCTTTCTTTCTTTCTTTCTTCCTTCCTTCCTTCCTTCCTTCCTTCCTTCCTTCCTTCCTTCCTTCCTTCCTTTCTCTTTCTTTCTTTCTTTCTTTCTTTCTTTCTTTCTTTCTTTTTTCTTTCTTTCTTTCTTTCTTTCTTTCTTTCGGAAGCGAGGTCTCACTATGTTGCCTAGGCTGGCCTGAAACTCCTGGGCTCAAGCAATGCTCCGGCCTCGGCCTTTCAAAGTGCTGGGACTATAGGTATGAGTCATCACGCCAGGCCTGCCCTAGGAATTTAATTCGGGAAGTGGTGTGAGCAAAAGGTCTCTTGGCGCCCATTCCTGGCCCCCCAGTGCTCAGCACCGGTGATCCGGAAAGCTGGGGAGAGCCACACCGCCAACTGCACCTGCTGCCACTCGGCTCCTCTGCGTCTGCGCCCTAGGTTTCTGAGAAACCTAGTTCTGCGCTTTGCGACAACTCGGTGGCCTGAGAGAGTGAAGGGGGTCACTGTGCTTTCGACTTCCCCGACCTTAACCCCGGGACCAAGGCTGGTTTCCGCGAGAGCGCCCGGAGTGCGGGTCCTCCTGGTTCTTCACGTCTGCATCCCTTTGATCCCAAGGAAGGGTGGCTGGCAGGACTGTTGGACACAGGCGCGGTCTGAAGCAGGATGAGAAAGACAGCGATCACAGAGCTTTTATAGGGGCCGCCTACCATGGGAAGCTATCTATGCCCATTAGATAATCTGTCACGCTCAATCTAGGCCCATCAGATAATCCGTCACGCTCAATCTCTAGGGAACATATTATCAACCCCATTTAATAGCTGAGGGGATCGAAGCACAAAGGACTAGATTTCTCCATCCTGAGCTAACCACGTGAAGGACCGCGAAGTCGAACCGCGTCTCGCTTGAGGGCTCGCGTCCCGCAACCATGCTGAATTCCGTAGTCTTCCGTGTCCTCGGGGGCCCAGGATGGTGCCTGATGTCCGGGGGTCTTCCCTGAATGTCTGCGGGAGGAGGAAAGTATTGCTACCCCACTGTTAGCGATGGTGAAACAACTTGCAGAGAGGAAATTGCCTTCTGGAGGCACAGCGAGAGCACGCGGAATCTGTGGACCGAGCCGGGTCTCCAAGGAGTGGAGGTAGGGACGGGGCTCGGAGCAGAGCGTCTTATCCGCAGCATCTCAGGTGAACGCTGGGTTGTAACCGCGGCCTCCAGGAGGGCCACTAACCCGAGACGCTCTGCCTTCAGTACCCGGGTCCTTCGATCCCGAGCAGAGCAGTGCATTGTCCGCGTAGAGAAAGAGCTGCGTGCAGGGGAGGGCTCTCGGCGTGGCGGGCCAAGCACGCAGATGTGGTTTCATTTCTGGCTGGCTTCCATCAGAGGGTCATCCCATCACTCACCCCTGACTCGCCCTTTCCTCTCCCAAGACGCCGGACCCGCCCAAGCCGCAGGGGGCCGAGCCGCGCGAGCGGGGGAGTGTGGAGCACTCGGCGGGGGCAGCGGCCTCCTCCGCGCCCCCCAGCCCCGTGGGCAGAAAGGACTAGGCCTGGAACCCGGGTGGCGGCCGGAGCAGCCGGCGCAGGTTGGGTGGGCGGGTGAGGGCGCAGGCGCCGCGTGGGTGGCGCGGGACGGCGGCGGCTCAGCGCGGGTGGGATGAACCGAACCCAGGGCCTCAGGCGCGGCGTGGTTTCGGCGGGACGGGCTTGGGGAGCGAGGCTAGGGCTCCTGCGGGGGTCCCCCGGGAGCGACGCGCCGCTAAGAGCCAGGCCAGTGTCCTCCCACCCCCGCCGCACGTCGGTCCCTCCTGGCAGGGCGGCCCAAGGTGAAGCTGGCTGTAAGCGGCCTCTACCCTAGACGCCG
>NW_007248602.1:508095-516757 GCF_000164805.1 Carlito syrichta
ACCGCTTTGGGCTTTGCGTCGCCCCCAACCCTCTCTGTGCCGCAGGTCCTTCTGCGACGACGGGGCTGATGATGTCCACCTCGTCGCGAAGCCGAAGAGGGGGCGAGGACGCTTCCAAAACGAAAAGGCTCGATGCGGCGTCAGGGCCTAGCAAGCCTCAAACTTTATCACCCGTGAAAATTCAGTGGGGAGTGTGCTTGGTTTCAGTGGACGAGGGTGAGGTCCAGGGATCTGCATTTTTGCTTCTCAGGTGGTCCAGGTGCAGGTGGTTGGGGACCTCACAGCAAGATGCCCAGCGCTGCGGGGCAAGCGGGCGAGGGGAGTGGAGTCTGGCCTCCGCCAGACCAGCACGTCCTGGGAGCCACGGCGCCGGGGGTGAGAACACAGGATCCTCAAAGACCCGCTCAGGGAGGGGACCGCTCAGCAGCTGGACGGCAGGCCTGGAACTGGGGCTTGGTTTAAGCCGCGTCCTTCTGCGAGGCCACCACGCCGCCAAGTCTGCGGCACCAAGATGCCTCCTGCTCCGGAGGCCTCTCTGCGCCCTCCGGCTCGTGGCGCCCACTGTGCCCTGCCCCGGGCAGCCCTGGCACCCCTCGGGTGCCCGCAGGAGGAGCCGCCGGGCGCTGCGACTCTGCCCAGGCTCCCTGCGCTTTGGCGAGCATCTTTGCAGCCACCCAGTGGGGTGCAGGCTCCCAGGGGCGACGAGGCCTCTGCCGGCCTGAGGGGTAATGGGTGGGTGGGGAGCCACGCGGCTGGGCAGCGTGGGGCCCGAGCTTCGCCGACTCGGACCTTGCGGCGGTTTGCCCGAAGCGCAGGAGCCGGGCTGCGGAGGCCGCCTTCTTCGCGGGGAGAACCCGGGCGCCGCTGCCTGCCAGCCGCCGCGGGGGTCACGCCAGGCTTCCCGAGCCCGCAGGTCTGCGCCGGGCCTGGCTGCCAAGGCCAGCCACCTGCGGAGGCCCCTGGAGAGCGCCGCGCTGAACCCACACCTGGAACGTGCTCCTCCCGGCTGCCTTCTCAAAGCCCTTCCCTGGCCGATCTGAAATGGGGCGAGAGCCTCTGCCTCTCCCTGGGGAAGGCGGTGATGAAGTCGCCAGGGACGCACAAGCGAACAGTGTCTGCTCGCTTTTACCTATCCAGGTGAATTATTTGCGGTGACTTCTCATTTCCTTCCCCCAAGAAAACCATGTCCTCCCATCTTTCCATCCCTCCCACCCCCGCCTTTAGCTTAAATGCTTGTGAAAAATTGATGGAAAAACATCTTCAGTGGCCTTTGGTTTCTCCTAGAAAAATAACCAAAACCCAGACCTCACTAGTAATCAGGAAAACTTTAAAATTCAGCTCTTTATCCCTAGTTTTCAAACTGACAGACATGTTTGGATATCAAACTTGAATATCAAACTTGATATCTGGCTGTCTTGCAGAGATCTTGGCTGAGGAGTGACTGAAAAGGTCAAATGTTACTTCTGGTGAATATGGAGCACCCCTCTCCGGGCTTCCTTTTGCTAAACTGTCTATTGGCTTGCAGAATGATCATGCGAGGGTTGTTTTGTGCCAATACGTTGCTAGTTTATAGGGGGGGGAAATGGACTATCGAGCTCATGCAATGCAGCAAGAATAGCATTAGAATTTTCCCTTGTCGTTCCCCCTTGGTTTCTTTTTACGTGAAATTCCATATAAAATATAAACTATTTATATAAAAGTTTGCAGAGTGTTACATTAACCAAAAATACAGGGATTGAAATAATTAAGGAGCACATATAGGCATATTAATTAGCCCACCTTGTACATGAGGCTATGTGTTCTACATGGCATTTTTTCATTACTACATGAGCTGTTAAATGTATAAAGTAGGTACATTTGTGGGCACATTAACACACTATGAGAACTTGAACTTGTTCATTTCCTGGCTTTTATGGGCCTGGTTGGGCTGTGTGGGCGTGCTTTACACAAGCTCACGTGCCCTGAACTCCCATTGACTTCCAGAGTCTGACTTCCATGGATGGAAAAAGGCAGGTAGAAAATGGCAGAATTAAATGTACACTGGCCAAATCTGTGTCATCCGCATATGCCTAATGTTGACTGCATCCCACAGTGGTCCTGGCCACAGGACAAAAGGAAGCTCTTGAAACCTCATGGAAGTCTCCTTCATGGGCCGGAGTCTCTTTCTTCACCCAGTGGTCTGTTCAGGGACCACAAGGCAAGTCCATTGTTGCACTGGAAGTATTGTTGTTATTATTATTGCCACTGACTTGCCTGGGTTGTCGTCTCAACTTTTTTACAAATATGAAATTTTAATGAAAGTTGCCCTGCTCCCCAAACAGAATTCCCAGGTCTCTCCCTTAATGCAAATGAGTTTGAAATCTCAACCCCTCCCCACGCAATGAACCACTTGTAGTTTTAACCTTGGATTTTTATACTCCTTTGTTCTCCATTGTAAAATTGAAAATGATTTTAATAAGATCATTTGACTTCTAGAAACTGATTGCTCAGTAAAGACCAGGCCTGATATCGAAATAACGTAAGAAAACTAATTTATATTATCAACATTAAAAACATTGCTTATAGGATCAAGAGAAATGAAAACAAAAAACAAACAAACAAAAAAACAAAACCCAAAAGTGTACATACCCTTACCTTCCACATGTCTTTTTTCTTAGGTTTTGTTTGTTTGTTGCTTTGGTAAATAGTAATCTAACAACAACAACAACAAAATGGTTTGAATGAATCTGGAATTAAAATAAAGTGCAAGGCTTTAGCCTTCTACTTGACAGTGGAGTGTTTAATACAAAATTAAAGTCAGCTTGAAGATGAATCTTGAAATAAATGCTAAAATACTATGTGGTTTACAGGCAAATGGCATAAGAAGAAATATACAGATGTTTGTAAGATGGCAAAGGGCTTTGAAGAAAAGTGAAACATGCCGTTTGTCGTTTTTATGTCCTGTTCACAGGAACAGATGACCAAATATTTTGGAGGGAAAAAAGAACCTGCAATTATTTGGTGGGAAAGTATTTTTTTGAATGATCCAGGTTTTCACATTTTATCTGGTGGGTATAGGCAATGGATGATGGGTCAATTAACATTTGAATTGAATAATGGAAGGTAGAATTTAAAAAGATATGGCTGACCATTTTGATCTAAAAGTATCCTAATTACTTTTTTTAAATGTCAGATTAAACATGGAGGTAACAGCTACCATTATTGAGTACTTGCTATGTGGTAGGCACCATGCTTGATGCCTTCCAGACATTATTTCATTTCCTCCTTAAGAAAGTCCTTGATATTATTATGCCCATAGCAGATGAAGAAGTTGATCCTTAAAGGGCATAAGTAACTTGCTTAAGGTCATATAGACAGCAAATAGTAAAATGAGGATTAATTGACATTACGACCCAAATTTTAGCCACTACTCTAAGCTGCTCTCCCCCATTGATTTGAATAGCCATGTTTCACTGAATAAACACGTGCATTCACAGAACCTTGTATTTTATAAAAATGTTTACTAAATTAAAATGGTACAAGTTGAAATGGTAGAATTGGCTAAGAGCTTAGACTTTGAGAAAAATTACCTGGCCTTCAAGAAAGTGGTCTTATTTGCTAGGCTTAAAATGTTTTACTTTACTGTTCTGTTTTGAAATGTTATTTTTTGGGATAAAACCAGTGGTAAGGTTTAGAAATGGAAATGCCAATATAAAGGACAAAATCCTGGAATTTTTCCAAGCTTTAAACCAGAGGAAACTCAACTGGGGGAGTTAATATGCATATCAATTTCATATCAGACAATTCATAACTCTGATAGATTTGTGTAGTCTCTCTGTTGAAAACATATTTTTTTAGACATTTGTTTGCTAAAAGTGTAACTCCAAAAGCCAAATTCCCTGGCTTGTGTACTGAAGATATTCAGCGTTTTAAGTGTTAAGAAGAGCTGTGAATTAATCCCTGAGAAAAATTCCTTCCATTTCCATGTCTGCCAATACAGGATTTTCAGAAAGGATAGTTGACCAAGGAAATGAAACTGCCTTTTACTATGCAGAAGTCAAGAAAGAGCATGCTCTTCAAAGCAAAGCTATGAGACAGACGAATTTTTTCTTCACTTCAAAATACATTTTCCTCTTGAAGCTTTATGAAAGTTTTAGTGTCTTTATTTTTTGTTACTATGCAGTACTAATTATTTACAACTGAGGAACATTAAGTAAAGGAAACCTAAAAGTTCAGCTATAATCTCCAATTCTCTACAATTAAAATAAAATAGTAAACTGGAATTCACATATATGCCATTAAAGGATGAATTTTAAATTTGATCTTAACAGTCCCAATACTTAGAAATAGCAGAATTATTTTACAGTTAAAGATTCTTTGTTGAATAATATTTATCAAGTGTGATGAATGCTGGCTTGAGCAGGTTAATGTGCTGCCTTTTTAAAAGTAGGGAGCTATTGCTACTGGCTTGCCTTCCATAAGCATGAACTTGGAGCTGTTTTCTAGGGCTGGGAGAGCTAATGAAGGCCAATTTAAAGCAATTTTCTTGAAGATTGCTGCTCAGTCCTGTCTGACTTGTAATTCCAACACTTATGCCAGGCTGGAGGGCGTAGCGGGAGGTTAGTAAATACAATTATATTAATATTCACATTATTTTAGTTACTTAAAGTACAGTTATCTTGAGGACAACCAGTCAGATTAATAGAGACCTGAGACATTAAATGCATACATTGCACCAGTGGACTTAACATTTAAAAGACAATGAAACCAAGTGTTTGAGGAAAGGTAAGCACGAAAACAATGTTTAGCCTCAGCTTGCTCTGAGCTGGTGAATGAGGGCAAAAGATGCTCCTTTTTTATTCTAATTTTTTTTTTTTTTTTTTTTTTTTTTACATCTAACAGTTGATGAGTCACTGGCATATGTCACAGCTATGTTTACCATAGAAGTATTATTTTGTTAGGTTTTTTTTGAGAGGTGAAATTATTTTACTCTAATAGCTGTTATTTTATTTTGAGCAGCACATACTCTTTCAGAATGGACTTATTAACAGCAGAATCAAGTAGCTCATGTTGGAGGGAATGAACACACATAATTCATATAGAAGCCAGTTCTGTGATCTTTGCACAGTGAAAAAAATTCACTGGTGTTCCTCTAAATCAGAGACTTCATTATTAGGGGGGAAAACAGGAGAGAAAAGATGAGTAACACATTTTTCTGTTATTTTGTAGCCTTTCAGGCATTTTCACATTTCACTTCTCATTTTAAAAATAAAAAATTCATAGGCTTCCTTCCAAACTATTTAATTCACCTCTGGTAACCAAAATTTTGAAAATGAGGCATAAACTGCTTTTGAAAACCTAGAAAGGTACCTGTATTACTGAACATATTATTACATGGGATTTATTTGGCTATAATATAGTAGTTGATACCTTCAATTCCCTTGAGACCAAAATGAAAAAAGGAATACTCTTGGAAGTAAAAGATAAAAAATGATTTCAAAAACAAAATATAATTCTATAAAATAGTTTTTTTTTCATTCTACCTTATTTTTAATATTGCCACCTTGTTTAAGAGATTAAAAAGTTTCAGGGAGGAAGGTTTAAGGTTATCTAATTTGCAATCAAAATTAGATATTTGTAAATTCTTTAACAACCTTTGAGTTATACAATGGATATTATTTGGTTTATAAATGGCATTCTGTGGGATTTAACATACTGAAAAGAAAATAGATGATGAATGCCACATGAGTTTTGATATATGAAGAAAATCACTTTACCTTTTTTTCGCAAGTTTTAATTTATATCAATACATTATTATTTTCCCTTTTTTATGAGTACCACAATTATAGAGATAATTTAAATAAAATTTAGAATTAGGCAATTTGAATTTTAAAGGTTAAGTCAGTAATTTGTATTTGGTGCAATAATTTTTTATATTTAAATAATGGTAAGGTAAATCAGCTTGCATTCTCTACATTGGGCCTTTTTCTTCAGTTTTATTTTAAAATGAATACAAAACAAATGTTTTCTAAAAATCAAAATGTTGAGGATGGCATTTAAAGCTTCTTTGACTATTAAGAAAAATTAGGTATTTAATAAGTGTAGTGAACATTTTTTCTGATGCTCATTTGAAAAGAATATTGGATTAACACTGATAGCAAACAGTTTAAAAGATTTTATTAAAGGCAGTCTTTATAAAACTGTGAGAACACATTCTCTCTATCAGAGTTTTTCTTTGTCTTTGCATTTACATGGGAAATAAGGAAGTGTGTATAATTTATTATTATTATAGAACTTTATGAATGGTCTTTCTCACATTTTCCCATTGGAAGCCATTAGATAATCTGTTTTTGTAATACTGCGTCAAACATTTAGTTTAATATTCTTTTTCAGAACAGACCACATAATCATAGGATTATTAGACTTCTCATAATTTTTATAGGTGTCTTAAATCCATGCATGTTTATTCCTGTGCTGAGAGTTTCCTAAAGTTACGATCTTTAATGCTTGTTCTCAAAAGCAAACAAACAAACAAAAAAAATGTTACCCAAGATGCACATAAAACATGCATTAAAGGGGTTTCCTACTCTATGTTTTTTTATTGTCCCTCTACCTTACCACCCACCAGTGTTGTGGATTTAAGAGAGTTGACATAATTGAGTAAGTAAATTACCAAAAACCTAGGCAGCTGTTGCAGACACCTCGCAATAGGCTGTACCTTGGTTCTAATGTTCTTGTATTAGCACATTACGACAAACAGAAAGGGGCTCTTAATTACGCTTTACTTTATGGGAGCACAATAAATTCCTTTTGTTGACCTTACTGCACACTCAATGGTGTTTTTGTGCAACGTTGAATGAAGAGATATCAAAAGTCATAGATTGAAGGATTATTCTGAGTATTTAAGGAACGTGTAAGTAGGTAGTAATGAACCCCTACACAACCAAATCTGCTTTTCTGAATGCAAAAGTACCAGTTATTCAACATTTCAAACTGACAGCTTGTAAATGTAAATTTTATTAAATGCACAGCAATAAAAATTTGTAGGTTTCTGTCACTTTGAATTTTAGTGGCTTAAAATGAGGCCTCTAGCCTTTTAAATCACAGCAGGTAAAAGCAGAGCTCTCAAGCATTCAGCATTTAAAAACTGGAGCCTTTTTAGGTTTCACTGTGTGCATTTGCTCACATAATATCCTTTGCAGGATTCAAGAATGGATGTGTTATGTCACTAACAGGCCTGCGTTTTCCATTCCTTTATGTCACAGTTCACAAAGTGTTTCTCTTACAGACCGAGGAGAGAGAACGAGAGAGGTGGGGGTGGAAATAAATGAATTGAAGAGATAAAAACAAGTAAATCTTCAAAGAAATAAGAAATGCGTGACATACTATTTCACAGCATGGATGAATTTGTACATTTTTAAAGATTAGTCAAGCTTATTCTCATGAAGATTATGAAAAACATAAAACCGATTGGAATCATATAAAATAAACATATAGTAAGAAAATATTGTGGGGAATAAAATCTTAGTTAAAATTTCATAGAATTCTAAAGCATAGTAGAAAAATGAAAAACATGCATATGTGAAGGCTCAGTTGATTGGACAAAATGATCATTGATTTTTCATTTAAGGAAAATCCAACATTAGGTTTAAATAACAATTGTTTCCCATGTTCTAACTTTTCTTAATGACAGAAGGGTTTCATTTCTGTTTTTATTGTCCTATAGAGATGCAATTTCAATTGATACCTGACAAATGTCAGAGTTTAAACATAGTAATTGAATATGCAGTTTGTCACATGATATTACTTTACTTGGGTGAATATTGTTGCTATAAATGACTTTTCTGATGAGACTTATGAGAAAGCATTTGGCCACCTGCAGTTGTTAAATATCCCCCTGGCACTTTTTCTGAGTTGAAGTATTACCCCATGTTTTGGCCACATTCCAGTTTGGGCTAATGGCATTCGTCCTCTGGAAGTTTCCTTTGCAGTTTTAATTGGATTTGACCCTTTTCTCCACTTTAAGGAGCCTTCCCCCTGAAACATTCCCATTCTGGCAGAAAGAAAGGAGACAATCATCCTTTCTTTGGCTAAATTTCTGGAGAATATTACCATGCTCTGTGCATTATCAAAGTGAATGTCAACACTGTACATGCATAAATATTAGAGAGCTTTAGTATTTAAAATTATGCATATTATTTGGCGGATGCACAGTCTTCCTTAAAAATATTTACTTTTGGGGTACTTTAAAAGATGATGTAAAGCAACTATTTTCACTTCAGAGATTCAAGTTATTTTTTTAATGGTGGAAATCAAAAATACTTTATTTTAAAAATATGATTACTAAGATAGTAATCACATTTTAAAAAGCTAATTTTCCCTTCTATATTAAAAGTCAAACTCCTTCTCAAAGACCTGTGTGGATCAGCTAATGTCCATTTAAAAGTGTCACAAGTTTAGTTATTCTTGCTGTTGCTACAGTTAATGAATTGGAAAGTAGAGAAGACATAGTCAAATCATTCTCTTTTTTTGAGTTGGAGTCTCACTCTGTCTCCCAGACTGGAGTCCAGTGGCCGCTCCCGGCCACCGCAGCCTGGACCTGCTGGGCTCTGGCGATCCTCCTGCCTCAGCCTTCTGAGTAGCCGGAATTACAGGTGCACACTACCACACCCGGCTAATTTTT
>NW_007248602.1:516777-531696 GCF_000164805.1 Carlito syrichta
AGAGAGAGAGAGAGAGAGAGAGAGAGAGAGAGAGAGAGAGAGAGAGAGAGAGACAGACTTATTATAGGAATCGCAGTTTCTGTGGTTTTGGAGACTAGGAAGTCACATAATCTGCTGCCTGCAAGCTGGAGAGAGAACTAGAAAAACAGTGGTGTGATTAAGTTCAAGTCCAAAAGCAGGAGAATTGGGGACCTGAAAATATGAGTCAGTCCCAGTCCAAAGGCCAGAGAACCAGGAACACTGGTGTCTGAGGACAAGAAAAAGTAGATTTTTCATGTCAGAGAGCACATTTGCTCTTTTTTGACTTAATGAATTGAATAATGTTCACTAACATTAGTGAAGGTGACTCTTCTTAGTCTACAAATTCAAATGCTAGCCTATTCCAGAAACACCATCACACACATATTCAGAAATAATGTTTACCAGCTATCTGAGCATCCTTTAGCCTAGTCCAATTGATACATAAAATTAACCACTACATGTACCAGTCTAAAACCTCTCTGAAAATGTCTATCTGACTTCTCAGAACTCTTGTCCTCCATATGGTTAACTACCACTCTGTAATCAATTGGTTTCCTTGTCCTTTGTAACCAGAAATAAAAACGATCTGCATTTTGCTTCTATTGTATGCAGTAAGGTCTGGAACATACTGATTCTGTCTTAATTGATTATTTTGATATTTTATTCATTGCAGATATTTTCAATATTTGGATTTTAAAATTTATAATATTACAACATGTATTTCAATAGTGCAAAAATGTTATAATTTTTTATCGTGATGACCGAGTTTTTATTTTATTTATTTATTTATTTATTATTTATTTTGAGTTGGAGACTCTGTCGCCCAGACTGGAGTGCAGTGGCCGCTCCAGGTCACCGCAGCTTCGACCTGCTGAGCTCCCGCCATCCTTCCGCCTCAGCCTTCCGAGTAGCGGAATTACAGGCATGCGCTACCACGCCCGACTGATTTTTTGATTTATTGTACAGATGAGGTCTCGCCGCCCAGGCGGGTCTCGAACCCGCGGGCTCTGGCAATCCACTCACCTCAGCCTCCCAAAGGCGCGGGATTACAGACTGAGCCACCGAGCATAAGGCTTCCCTTGCTAACACATTTAAAGTTGAGAGGCAGGCCAGGTGTAGTGGCTCACGCCTGTAATTCCAGCACTTTAGGAGGCCGAGGTAGGAGGATTGCTTGAGGAAAGGAGTTCAAGACTAGCCTGGGCAACATATGGAGACCTCATCTTTACAAAAAATAGAATAAATTTAGCAGGGCGTGGCGGTGCACACCTTTAGTCTCAGCTACTTGGGAGGCAAAAGGATCTCCTGAGCCCCAAAGTTCCAGGCTGTGGTGAGCCATGATTGTGCTGCTGCACTCCAGTCTGAGTGACTGAATAAAACCCTGATTCAAAAATAAAATATAAAATAAAATAAAACACAAGCTGAGAGGCAGTCACTTCTGAGAGTATTTCTATTTCTGGTTTCTTATCTTCACCTATCACTTCTGGTTGAATTGGTCATCAAGTTCAACTCCTCATCTTGATAGGATTGCCAGTATGTGGTAGTCCTCAAAATCATGGAACTTCACAGCTCACATTTAGCCACCTTACTTTAATCATCTTCAACTTTATTCTTTTTTTCTCATATTATATTAGTAATATGCAGCTATTAAAAATACATAAGCTATGCAAAATAAAGTAATTCACTGTCTTCTTCCAGGCCCTGTTTCGTGCTCCAATCCTGGACCTGTTCCAGTGATAATTACTGATGGTACTTTGCTGTTTATCCTTTAGACACACATGCATTTTCATACAGAGTTTTGTGTGATTTATTTTTACATAAATGGGATTGTATCATACCTTTTATGCAACTTGCTTTTTTGTTTTAAAATATTACTTAAAGAACTTTCCATATAAATACATATAGATATACCTAATTATTTCAAGTTGGAATACATGAGTCCATACTATTAAGCATTCTCCTCACCCCTAACTGCTGAACATTTCATTATTATAACCATGTCCCTTGCATGCCGCTTCTTATGTCCTTGTGGGTTTATTGCTCTGGAATAAATACCTATGGACTGTGCTGCAGTTATCATATTTTGTAACTGACACAACCAGTGTCCATAAAGATAAGGGGATTTGTTTAAGGACACACAATTTTGGTAAAGCCAGGACCAAAGCCCAACTTTTTAGTTTACTGATTTTTCTGTTTGTCATCATTTGTAGTGGCCACTCTGGTGCCCTGCCCATATTCTTTCTTCATTGTGAATGCTCTCATCCTCAGAGCTGGAGCATCAGCTGCATCCTTCACTGAGAATTGTTCCTGGTTTCAGGGCACTGCATCGGTCAAGATTTCACTTCCCCAGAGGTTTTCCCACCATGAATGATTGGCTGATGCAGGAACACAAAGAACTGGCTTCAGTGTTTCAATGTGGGACAACTCTGAAGAGCCACTCCAGCCCCAAAGCCCCTTGCAGGATGGGCTGAGACCTCAGTTACAACTGTATTCAGGGTCAGCTTCTCACTCTGCCCAATCTAGACTTTCTCACAGGAGCACTTGTTGATAAAACTTCTGCATACAATTCTCTGGCTCAGAGTCTGTTTCCAGTATAGAGGAGGAAGAATATCTCCCACCCCCCCACCTTTTTAGGCTCTTGGCTGAAGTCCTTGCACAAAAGACAGATTAACAACAGAAAAACAAACAGAAGTATATTAACATGTATATCTCATATATACATGAGAGAAACTCAGGAATGAGTGACTCAAAGAGGTGGCTAGAATTTGGGCTTAAATGCCAACTTCAGCTAAAAAAGGAAGCAGGATGTGAGGAGGCAAGTTTTGGGAAGGTAGCTAGGAAATTATGGTAAACCAGGGTGAGGTTTGAATGTAGATTTGAGTTGGTGCCTTCTGGATTGATAAGTGTCCCTTGTGATTTACAATCTTCTTCTCTTCCAGGTACAGAGAGGGAGATACCCTTAAAAACGGCTATATTCCTTGTAAGTATGCACTCCCTATACAAAAGGGTCACTTATACTCTGTTTTCAGAGCTTCTCCTGTATATGCTGTTTTTCAAAATATTCAGCTCAAAGTAATTCTAGAGAACCCAGCCCAAGATACCACATGGCTTCCCACATAACTTTCAGGATGAGAGTTTGGAAGTTCAGAAGCAAAACAAGAAATGATGTTTAGGACTGGGAGTGTCAATGGGATGAGTGATTCCTGTGGACCTTACAGCCGCGCATAAGGCTAAGCACTGGCATAGCCAGTACTGGAAGAAAAGTGCAAAAAAAGTTAAGAGGGAATGGAAAATGAGATGCAGAGATGAGGGCAGATGCTTCAATTCATTTTTAAGAAGAGAGAGGATAAGCATCGAGGATCAATAGGTGGGTAGATGTATTAGAATGGAGAAATTTTATTCACCAGAGCTTCTTTAGGGGTAGTCCTATTTTTCTAAAGGAATAATGCCATAATCAGCACAAGGCTTTCTCATTCCCCACGCTCATACACACACAAACCCAATCCCAACACACGGGTGTAGACTGGCACCAAAAGCACAGAGAGGGTAAAAATTTAGGGTAGAGACAGAGGAATCTAAAGTTCTAAGGGAAATTAGAGAAAAAAAGAAGGCAGGGTATCTGGGTGCTTTGTGGACGAACAAGAGCAAAAGGAGGGATCTGGGTTAGGAAGGAGGTTGGAAAAGAACTTTCAAAGGACGAGAACATGTAAAAGGAGATTGTTCCTAATAGACTATGCAAACAAACCACCTTTTTCCTTGCTCTATTTCAGATCATTGCCCTCCTCTACACAGGACCCTGTCTAGTGAGCCTGTTCCCCACTCCAGTTGATTTAACTTGGAATGGATGCCAGAACTAAACTGAGCCAGTCAGATTATCTCTATCAGTAATTTGGAATTGGGGTTCATTCAGAGACAGACAATTCATCGCTGTATTTACTGCAATTGGAATGATGGTATTGTATGCCTAAGAGCTGGGGCATAGCTATCTTCTAGAATGGGACAAGGAAGCAGAGACTACCAGGATAAAGAGAGAGAGTGGAATAAATTACTTGCATTGGAGAAAAATTACTATGAGTGACAGACAAGGGTACTTTCTGGCTTCTTTGGGAATATCTAGGTCCTGCTTAAAGTCCCTTAGCTCCATTTTTGTGTTTTTTGTTTTTGTAGGATACTCCTATAGCCTGGCAACTAATTACAAAGTCTAATTTAAAAGGTATTATACTACTTTGATTAAAAGGATTTTAAACAAGAATATTGGTACCAGGAGTTGGGTTGCAAACAATAGCCCTTTAAAGAACATGTAGAATTGGCTCAGTTGAAATGATATCGAGTGGGAGTAAATAATGAGAATTCCTTCAGGAGGTGATAGGAAACAAGTTTTTGTTACTTGCTAGTCTAGAAATTTGACTAATTATGATTAGAGATGGAAGAAGAAAAACGCCCAAAGAAAATCATTTAGCAAAATTTTATAGGAATCAATAGAGAAAAGAACTGGACATAGAAATAAAAATCCAGTGTTCATCAGGTAAAAGTGTTCAAGAAATGAGTGATAAAAATATGGATGTCTTCAGATGTAGAATGCACTAGTAAGAAGCAAAACAAATATTACACGTTAATATAATTCAATATGAGTCATATAAGTGAAAAAAATGTAGAATGGCATATACAATATTTGTATGAAAATAATGGAGGCATACTGTATTGGTTTCCTTGGGTTGCTTTAACAGAGTACCACAAACTGAGTGACTTAAAACAACACAGATGTGTTGTCTCACAGGCCTGGAAGTGAGAAGCACAAAATCAAGTTGTCAACAGAGCCACACTCCCTCTGAAGGCTGTAGGCGGGAATTCCTCCTTGCTTGCCTCTTCCAGCTTCTGGTGATGCTAGGAATTCTTTGTTGTGTGGCAACATAACTTCGATCTATCTCTGCTTCTATGACTGTCTTTTCCTTGTGTGCTTCTATGTTTTCCCATGACATTCTTCTCTCTCCTCTTCTTTTTTTTTTTTTTTTTTTTTTGAGTTGGAGTCTCACTCTGTGGCCCAGACTGGAGTGCAGTAGCTGCTCCCGGCCACCGCAGCCTCAACCTGCTGGGCTCTGGCGATCCTTCCGCCTCAGACTTCCAAGGAGCCGGAATTACAGGCATGCGCTACCACGCTCAGCTGATTTTTTGATTTATTGTAGAGATGAGGTCTCGCTGCCCAGGCGGGTCTCGAACCCGTGTCTCCTCTTCTTGGAAGGACACTAGTTACAGCGAATTAAAGGCCCACCCTAGTGACTCCATCATCTGCAAAGGTCCCATTCCCAAAGAAGGTCATAGTCACAGGGACTGAGGATTAGTTAGGGTTTCAACATATCTTTCAACCTGTCACAAATTACATATATACACAAATTCATGTTTTATTACTCAGTAGACACATGTTTTTCAAACAGTCGATGTTGTAGATAATATTTTCCAAAAAGTGCTAGAACAAAGTCTTCCATCCCAGGTACTCTTCCGCAGTACATCCTTGCCTCTCTCCCACTGATAGATGGAGTGTCACTTCTCTCCTCTTGAATCTGGGCCAGCCTTAGTGACTTGCTTGTAACCAACAGAACACAGCAGAAGTTATAATAGATGACTCCAGAGGCTCCATCAGAAGAAGCCTTAGACTTCTGTCTAGGCCTTTAGGAATATGTGCTTTCTGGCTATGCTTTCTCAGGAGGTTTCCTCTGGGACCACCTCCACACTGTTGTGAGAAGCCACATTGTGGAACCACATGTGGGAACTCCCATTGATGGTCCCAGCTAAGCCGAGTCTCAACTCATCCTAGTAAAGGATCCAGACATGAAATAAAGAAACTTCCACGTTATTCTAGACCCAAGGCATTTGTGTCATTTCCAGAAATCTGAGACTTCTCAGCTGTAGTTTCAGATATTGCAAAGCAGAGATGAACCACTCCCACCATGCTCTGCCCAAATTCGTGACAACAGAGTACCTGAATATAATAGAATAGTTGTTGTCTTATGTGGCTAGTTTGCAGAGATTTGTTATTTAGCAATACTAATTAGACTAGTGGGCTACATCTTATTAATAGGTTGTAAAATCAATTCAGTGGGTCACTAAAAATGATGCTTTTTCTATTCTGTTGTCTTGGTCTTTTTTTTTTTTGTGCTGCTGTAATTGAATACTTCAGACTGAGTAGTTTATAAAGAACAGAAATTTATTTTTCACAGTTCTGAAGGCTGGGACGTCCAAGATCAAGGTGATGGCAGGCATTTGGTGAGGGCCTGGTCTCTTCTTCCAAGAAGGCACTTTGAAAGTTCTGGTCTCAGGGAAAAGAGATGCTGTTCCCCCCACAGCAGAATAGCTGAAAAGAGGAAACACATTGCCAGGACACTTTTGTAGTGGCGTTCGTTAATCTATTCATGAGGGTAGAGCCTTCATGGTCTTTAGGTTCTCACCTCCTGACACCACTGATTGCCCTAGAGAGTTTCAACATGAGTTTTGGAGGAAACAAAGACATGCAAACCATATCCTCTATATTTGAGACTTTATATAAAAATGTAAATAAGATAAAATTTGCTTTTGAAAGTGATCACACTCTGTCACTGCAGTTTGGAAGGTTGTGATTCAAGAATGCAATCGTTTAAGTGAGATAGCCAGTAGGAGAGATATGAAGGGAAGCCACAAACTCGAGGACAAATGACAGAAATACAATTTTTGACAATGGGAAGACGAGAAAGAAAAGTAAGTATTTGCTGCGGGAACACATTTCCATTTGCACAACCAGTTGGAGGATAAGAGGACTCTGTTCTTGACAGGCTGCATACATGTAGGAACACTGGCAAAAGGAGAGAGGTTAGCAGTGTGCTTAAGAAGGACTCTGAAGAAACCCAGGCATTGGTTTGAATCTTTGCTCTGCTACTTTAATCTGGGTACTGTTAAACAAGTTTCATTATAAATCCAAAATTCACTATTCTCATCTACAAAATGAGGATAATAGCACCTATTTCATAGAGTTGATACGAGATTAAATAAGCTGATGTGCATCTTGTCTAGTCCGTAATATGAGCTTAAATAAAAATAAATAAAAAGTAGAAAACTCAATACTCTAGTTTAATTTTAAACAACTGGGAATTAAAATTTAAAAGTGAAAATAAAATAAGAAAAATTTTAAATGGCTCTCAAGATCCCTAAGCACACCTTGGTGCACACACCATGCCTGTGACTATGATGTGACCATCACTCCTAGGATTAGGCTCTGTTCTAAACTACATACAGTTGTGGGAACAGATTCAGTTTGCATTGCCAGCAGGACTGCCGATACATCAGTGAATAGTATTAGTGGTAGTGGGAATTCTTCTCTTCTCAACCTTATGGGAAAGACTTTCAACATTTTGCTACCAAGCAAAATAATTGCTGTAGGCCTTTTGTAAATTCCTTAATCCGATTAGGAGAGTTCTTTGCTATTTCTAGTTTGCTAAAAGAGTTTTTTAAAAATCATGAATGGATGTTGAATTTTTTTTTTGAATTATAACATTTTCCTCCATCTGTGGAGATGGTCGTAATTTTTATTATTTTATTATTTAACCTTTAAATGTAATATGTTTGTCAAAACAACTTTGCATTCCTTTGTCATGACTTCTCTTTTTTCAGAGACAGGGTTTCCCTATGTGTCCAGGCATGAGTGGAATGGCTATTCACAGGCACGATTCTGAAGTATTACACCCTCAAATTCCGGGGCTAAGTGTCCCTCCTGACTCAGCCTCCCAAGTAGCTGGAACTACAGTCATGCGTTCCCGCACTCTACTATGACTTTTATTCCATGTATGTTTTTCTTTCTTGAAGTTATAGTTTATTGTTATCCTTTAAACATCACGTTATCATTATGTATTTATTTACATATTTATTTAATCAGGGTCTTGCTCTACCCAGTCTGGAGTACAGTGGCACAATCGTGGCTCCCCTCAGCCTCCAACTCCTAGGCTCAGGTGATCCTTCTGCCTCAGCATCCTGAGAAGCTGGATTACAAGCATACGAAACTGGCTTGTTTTGTTTTGTTTTAATTTTTTGGTAAAGATGGGGTCTCACTGTGTTGCCCAGGATGGTCTCAAACACCTGGCCTCAAGCAGTTCTCCCACCTTGGCCTCCCAAAGTGCTGAGATTACAGGCGTGAGTCACTCACTGTGCCCACCTATTTATATGCTTTAGTGTTCTCTTATTTACCCACATACTTATCACTTTCTTTGATTTTTATCTGGGTTTACCTTTTTTCCTGCCTAAAGTACATTTTAAACATTTCCTTTAGAGTGAGTTTAATGGTGGTAAATTTTTTTTTAGTCTGAAAATATCTTTATTTTACCTCTTTTCTTGTACTATATTTCTCTGTTTATAGGAATCCAGCATGACTGTTATTTTCTTGTAGAACACTGAAGATCCCATTCTGAATTGACTGTGGCTGTTGAGAAATGAAGTTAGTAGGCTTCTTCTTTAATGATAATCTAGCTTTAAGGCCCTTTCTGTCTCTTTGAGGTTCCGCATTTTCACAGGCAATGTCGGGGTATGGGTTTCTTCTGATTTGACTTGTGCAAGATTCATTGTGATTCTTGAATCAGGGGATGAATCTTTCATCAACCTTTAGAAAACTCTCACCCCTTATCACTACAAATATTTCATCTATCTGTTTTCTCTTTCATTGTGCTCTGGAACTCAGAGTAGATATTTGCTAGCCTTTTTACTTTATCCTACACGTCTTACAACATTTATATTTTTCTCCTCTTTTCTCCATGCTCCATTCTGGATGCTGTCTTCTGGACCATCTTCTAATTCATGAATTCTTTTTTCATCTGTGTCAAATCTGTGGTGTTTTTCATCTCAACTATTTTAATTTTTACGTTAGGAAGTACTATTTGATTTTTAAAAATATCTGCTACATTATTTTTAATACATTCTGTTTTCCTACAAATACATTCAAACTTGCCTTTTATTTCTAAACATGAGAATAATTTCTTCATAATCCATGCTAATAACTCTGTTATATTAGGTCTGTTTATGCCATCTGTGGTTTCAGGTGATTGTCATATACAGTTCCTTATTTCTGTGTGTTCAGAGATACCTTTGTGAATGGACTATTTTTTTTTAGAAAATTAATTGTGGATTCTTCATGGCACAGGGTGAAAGTGTCTGCCTCCAGAAGTTACTGCTCTTGTTTCTCTTGTGTGCCTAGGAGCACTAAGATTGGAGACCCACTTGAAGTTGAATTGTCGGCTTGAGTTTTATCTGTTGTATAAGTGGCCTTTGCCTTCTCTCACAGTTTGCTTTTTAACTTTGTTTGCAGTATTTTTAAAAATTGAGCTCAAGTTTTTTTTTAATTTTAAGATAGGCATTAACATTTCCTTTCATATAAAGGAAATGCTATAGTTTTGTTTTCAGGACTTAAGAGTTCCTTCCCTACTTTAAGTCATAGTCTTTATTTTCATCTAAAATAGTTCATCTAAAATATCATAAAAGTATAATTTTCATAGCTGTATTTTTATTTATACTGTGAGATAGAAATTTTATTTATTTTTTCATATGAATATCCAGTAATTCAAGCACCATTTACTAAATACTTCATCTTTCCCTTATTGATTTGAAATACTAAGTTCTCATGAATATGAGTCTGTTTCTGGGATCTATGTTCTGTTCTCTTGGGACATTCACCTCTACACTGTCTGTACACCTTGTTCTTTTTCAAAACTGACAATGAAAATTTAGGATCAGTCTATCAAGTACCACATTAAAACCAATTTGAAATTTTAACTGCAATTGACTTTACATAGATTTTATGTCGATTTGCTACTATTTTATCACAAAACTTCTTTAAAATATTGAGTCTTTCCATCTATAAATATAGTATATATCTTCATCTCTTTCTTCAATAATGTGCTATAGTTTCTCCATAAAGTTTTTGAGCATCCTTTGTTTCTCATTACCTTATAGTTTTCGTGTTTGTGAATGGCATCTTTTTTTCTTTCCAGTTGATTTAACTGGTGTTTAGAAATATTAATTTTTATATGTTGATCTTGTTTCCAGCAAGCTTAATGAACTCTTTTGAAGTCTGTGAATTTATTATGAGATTTTCTATGTTTTTTCCTCTTCAGTGTTGATCCTCTTATAGTGGTGAATAGAGAAGCAAATAGCAAGCAACCTTGCTTGTTTATTCTCAACTTAGGAATGTTTAAAAAGTTTTACCATTTAGTTTGATGTTTACAGAGGCTTTTGAGAGTTATTTTTGAAATCAGATTAAGAAAGTTTCCTCCTATTTCTAATTTTCTAGAATTTTTTAAAAAAAAATCATGAATGAATACAACTTTTGTTGAATGCACATTTGGTCTCTAATTTTTTTAATGACCAGAATAATTTTATTTCAGAAATGATTAATTCAATGTACTACAAGCAACATTAATGAGGAAAATCCCCAGCTTAAAAATGCTTGATAAAATTCAGCATTTATTTAGAACTAGAACTAGAAGAAATTTTTATGTATATATACACATATATATTTTGAGTTGGAATCTTCCTCTGTTGCCCAGGCTGGAGTGCAGTGAAACTCTCACAGCTGCCACAGCCTCGACTTGCTGTACTCAGGTGATCCTTTGACTTCAGTCTTCCAAGTAGCTAGAACTACATGTGTGTGCCACCATACCCAGCTAATTTTTTGATTTATTGTAGAGATGAGTTCTTGCCAAGTTACCCAGGCTGGTCTTGAACTCCTAGGCTCAGACAATCCTCTTGCCTCTGCTTTCCAAAGTACTGGGATCATAGGCATGAGTCACCATGCCCAGTTTAAAAAAATGTTTAATGTTGAAACTTTCCTTTTGCTATTGAGATAATATAGTCATACACGATCATAGCTCACTGTAGCCTTAAACTCCTGGGCTCCAGCCATTCTCTCACCTCAGCTTCCTGAGTTGCTGAAACTACATGTGTGAACTACTGTGACCAGTTTATGCCCACCCCCAACACTGCACTGCACAATAGATATTCATAGTCTCTGTAACATTGAAAGAGTTAGTTTGTCTTTTCAAGACCTGATGTCACTTATGGCCATAGTTTCAGTTCTGTTTACTGCTTCAATCTTTTGATTAACTATGATTTGTATCTTGAATTCTCTTTTTAGACTTTCTCTTTTAAATCTTGTGTTCCTAGCAGATTGCCTCAAATCAAAAACTTACATAACTATTTTAACTAGAAATCTGACTGGTAGGTATAGTGGGTTCAGTGAGAACCCCCAAAAGATGTATTCATGTCCTAACCTCTGGAAATTCTGAATATGATTTTATTTGAAAATGCATCTTTGCAGATGCAATTAAGTTAAGAATCGAAAGGCAAGATCACCCTAGATTATCTGGGTGGACTCTAAACCCAATAACAGGTGTCCTAAGAGACACACATAGAAGGAGCATATGGGCAAAAGGAGGAGAAGGTCATGTGAAGATGGAGACAGGAATTGGAATTATGCAGTCACCAAATAATGAGAGCCATCAGAAGCCTGAAAAGGCATTTTTCCCTAGAGATTTCAGAGGGAGCATGGGTCTACTGACAGCTTGATTTGGGACTTACTATCTCCAGAACTGTGAAAGAATGTATCTCTATTGTTTTAGGTCACTAAATGTATGGTTATTTGTTATAGCAGCTGTAGGAAAGCCTAGTACATTAGGCATTTTTTATATATTCTGGTTATTAATTCTTTTTCTATTTTATATGTTGTAAGCTTCTATGGTCTCTTGTCTTTAACTCTGAGTAGTGTTGATGGTTTCTTCTTTTCACACAAGAAGAGTCTTCTAAAATGTCACTTACTTTTTTTCCAGACAAGTTTGAATTATTCTCTGAAATTAAGGTAAAGACCGAGTCACAGTGGTCTGATGAGAAGGGATGTTTAGTTGGCGACATTTAGAGTAAAGAAGTTAGCATTGTTTCTTGGCATAAACATATCAATGTATTTTTATTTTTGATATAACATTATTGACAGTATTCTCAAATAAGGATACTGAGCACAGCACTTTTATTATCCCAGAATAATAAGAGAGGGGAAATAAATTTCTAAGAGTTATGTTAAGGTAGATGAAATCTATACATTCAGCTAGTGCTCAGGTGAACAAATGCTATTGTTTCTAGTATTTAAGAGGTGGCCCTTTCTAATTTTGTGTATCTTATGTTTATTAGTATAATATGGAACTTTGCATTTATAAATATTTTCCTTTAGAATGGTTTTATCCATAAAAGCTCAAATAATATGGCTCTAATATTAATAGATGATTATTTAGTTGTTCAGAAATTAAGTGCATTATCTATTAAATAGGAATCATTTCAGGATTTCTAAGATGGGTTTTAAATTGCCACTGCTCTTTGAAAGCATAGAATTTCCCCTGCCCTGGGTCACCAGTAAAGGACCTATACATACATTCACTCACATCATTAAGTATTTTTCTCATTCGCTAGTAAGAATATTGATCTTTTGGGTGAGGGCTTTGGAGGGGAGAAGCAGGAGTTTCTTAGCTTCGGATGTCATACAGAGGAGCTCAGAGACAGGTAGTTTTTTCTCCAGTACTTCAGCTGTGACCTGAACTACTGGAGTTCAGCTTCAACATAATTGTGTCACAGCAAGGAGCCCCTTCTGGAAGCCAGCTGCTTGATCATGGATTCATTTATCAGGGGGATTATGACTCCAAACATTTTTCTAGACTGTTGTGACCATTTAAAGGGGGTAGAAAGAGGAGTCTGGGGAACTAATTAAGAAGGAGTGGCTCCCCTCAGAGTCTTGACCTTAACCCCACGGAGAAAGTATGGGATTTACTTTACCTAAGTAAGGAAAGAACATAAATAGTTGGCAAAAATGCTTTGTGGTGGGACTTCTAGCAAGTAATGAATTGGTCTGATACAGGAAGAAAAAAAGCCCAAATGCTTTAAAAATAGCAACATTTAGCAATTAAATGTATCATTATGACGCATGTTATTATTTTGCATTTTCCTGGTCACAAAAAGTAAATTGATTTGAGTCTGTGATTAACATATTCAGAATATAATCAAAAAAATATTTTTTTCAATCTTTGGTAGGTTATGCAGTATTACCACAATGAAGTTGTGTCACTTTCAATTATTCTGCTTTTTATATTAATATTTTCTTTATTTGCATGTTAATGTCTTTTATTAGTTCTAGGAGTTCCTCAGACTTTACCTTTTAGAATATTGCCCCTTCCATATCTTCTCTCTCTTCTCTTTCTTCAACTCTAATTGTACGTTATGCTTTCTCATCTTTTTCTCCGTGTTTCTTAATCCCTCTTTCATTTTTAAAATATCCTAATATATTTATGTTATATTCTGAGTCATTACATTATATCGGTAATTATATCAATAATCTTCCAGTTACTGAGTTGTTTCAAATGAACTATTTAATCCATTCACTAAGATTTTAATTTTAATGACTGTAATTTTCATTTTTAAAAGTTCCATTTAAAAAAAGACAACAGAATTTTAGTTTTTAAAAGTCTTTTGTTTTGTGTTGGGAGGAATTTATAGAGTTTAAAGTTTGCAAAACTGCTAGAAGCAGAAATTTTATTTCTTTTCACTTATCATTATAAGTAAATTATAGGAAGAAGGAAAACATAACAGCTAGGAATTTCAGATGGACAAAAACAGTAAGTATATGCAAACAATTGTACAGTTTACAGAGTTTTTGTTTTAATATTTAATCTTTTGCTTCAGATGCTTATTTATTGTGATAATAATATACACAAGATTATCATAAATGAAAATCCTATTGCAGATTGCAAACAGATTTAAAGAATTTAGAAAGATTGACACATACCCTTCTCTGGAAGTAGTGATTTAACAGATATAAGGGTCTGGTTGTTGACAAGTCTATTTAGTATTATTGAAATATATTATGGTTTATGTAATACAGCTCCTCTTTATCTAGCTATTTAAATTTTTATTTAATTTTTAAAATTCTGTTGCAATGGCTCCTCATACTGTGAAAACTTCCTGGATACTGTCAGTTGCTATTACCATAAAAAGTTTGGTTCTCTAACAAGAGCAGGGAAACTGAAATATCTAGTTAAAGCTTTTATTGAAGGCATTGTGCTGCTCTCTTTTTTGAAGTTCTTTGAAACACCAGTATTTAATTTGATCTTCATAGTTCCCTTGTGAGATGTTTACTCTTAATTCCATTTTGTGGATAACAAAACTGAGACTAAGAGGCCTCCCCAAGGCCTTCAAGTTAGTGATAAGTACAGTTGAAATTAAATCCATGTTTCATTATTCTTATTATATTTATACCCTTGCTAGTAGATATCCTTAACAATTTTTTACAAATATGCCACTGAATAATGAATGGTTGTGTAATTAGGAAAAGGTGTGTTTTAATTCATTATATATAACTTAAACTTTTTTTGGAAAAAGCTAAGAAGCCTCAATCCAAGATAACTCAAAATGTTTTCTAAGTAAATGCCAATGAATTTTCAAAGTAATTTCTTTTTTCTACTTATTTTACTTCCATATTTTCTTACTTTCTGCTTTTCCCCCCCCTATATTTCTACCTCTTCTTACAGGGTCTTATGCTCTATAAAGCAATTCATAAATTATAATCTATAATAATGTAAGATTTACTCCTACTTAGTTTTGACGGGTTATTATGAAGTTGGAAAATGTGTGTCTAAGTTCCTCATGAAGTGTATTGTTCATAATTTGTGCTTAAAAAAAGAGGATTTTGTTTGCAAATGTAGCATAAGTACTAATTAGTTGAAGTCATAATTTATTTTTGTAACCCTCACTGCAGAACCACTAGTGTGTGTGTGTGTGTGTGTGTGTGTGTGTGTGTGTGTGTGTGTGTGTGTGTGTAGAAAGAAAGATTTTAAAGAACTAGTTCATGTGGACTCT
>NW_007248602.1:532097-547618 GCF_000164805.1 Carlito syrichta
CTATAAAATAAGTACTATTACTATAATCTCTATTTTATAGATGAGAAAACGGAAACTCACAAAATTTAGAATATTTGTCCAAGGTAATAAACATGACTTGCAGATGAAAATCAGATCTATTCAAATCTAGGCTACTGCTTTAATCACTACCCTCAAGCATCTGTTCGTGTTATTATGATACTAATTTATTTAGTAATGATGACTAAGGCACTGAGAAAGCTTTAAATACATTCAGAATCAAAACATTTGAATATTATAAAACTGAACTCCCCAGTTTCAGGAGAAATTGAAGCCTTTTGCAGATGTGCCCTTCTGTAATAAGGATTTAAGTATTAGAAATCAGTTTCTAGCCGGGTTCGGTGGCTCAGCCTGTAATCCCACGCCTTTGGGAGGCTGAGGTGAGTGGATTGCCTGAGCCCGCGGGTTCGAGATCTGCCTGGGCAGCGAGACCTCATCTCTACAATAAATAAAAAAATCAGCCAGGCGTGGTAGCACATGCCTGTAATTCCGGCTACTCGGAAGGCTGAGGTGGAAGGATCGCTGGAGCCCAGCAGGTCGAGCAGTCACTGCACTCCAGTCTGGGCAACAGAGTGAGACTCCAACTCAAAAAAAAAAGAAATCAGTTTCTTAACTATGTGTAACATTTGCTTCTTTTCTGGTATATTTTAGGTTTCTGAAATAATGTTTTATGCAATATTAGTTCTATTATTTCCATATGATATAGTAAATTATATTTGGAAAAAGGGTTATTTGATCAAATAGGTTTGGGAAATTTTCAGAAACTTATTTGACCATAGATTCCTTTTTCCAAGTAATATCGGGTTAACGAAGGTCCAAATTAATTGTTTATTGCCATATTCCTCAGAGTATGATCAGTTCAAGTGCATTGTCATTTTCCAAAAGTAGAGTAGCTATAGCATTCTCCAAACTTTATTTGAACAGCAGTTCATGAGGCTAATGTCCCAAAGAACTCACTTTGGGGAAATGCCCTTCCAAGATAAAGACAACACTTTATAGTGGCATCTCACTTGTCCGACTGCCTAAAAACCTAAAGTTAAAAACATAGATAAGTTGAAAACCAAAGGACACAGCTAAGTATTCATCACAGGTAAAGAAGTTATACTTCAGAGGAGAGCTGCATAAAGCAAGATTTCAGAAGGGATCAAAGAAAAGGATATTATGGCTTAGAGAACATTTGTAGCATTACCATCCCATGGACTCTGGAAATGCACTTTTCCTAGAGTTACTAAATTCTTTGTGTTGACTCTTGATGGTCAGGGAAATTCATGCCCTAAAAACTCCCACAATCAAGCTTCAAATAATATTTTGCATTTGTATCACAACTATTTTTTAGGACACTTCTACACATATTACCTTATTTAACCAAGCCACCCTTGCTGGTGAATTGTGATAGGTCTGGTTTTCACAGCTGTAGAGGTGATTTGAGAACTCTCCTGCTCTACAGATTTTTGGTTTTTGTCTAGAGCTATGCTTTAGGAGTCAATGAAGCACATCCCCCAGGCAATGAGGCAGAACTGTGGACAGCTGGAAAACTGCAGCTTCACAAACCAACTCGAGGTTCTGTTACAAGCAAGAGTTTTCTTTTTTAAAAAAGGTTTTTAGATGATTACTTAACAGGTTTGGTATGTATTAGAATACACTAATCACATGGCAAAGTTCTCACCTGTCCACTGTGAAAATAATTGTTGTTAATTATTAGTCTTTTGTTATTGCTAATCTATTTTTCATCCTTTTGTCTCCAATTTCAAATCAAATTTGTTTTCTATAAAAATTAATACAATCAAAAATGTATAACATGAAAAACAATAGTTTTCTCTAAACTCACTATTAGTAATAACTATTTATAATTTGGATATTCTTCTAGATTTAATTTTATATGCATTTGCTATCAACCATATGTGTATATATTTGTTATTTTAATATAAGAAAAACACACAGAAAATTGTACACATTTTAAGTCTATACTTTAGTGATCTATGAGAAAGTAGACACACCCATGTGACAACAACTCAAGTCAAGAAATAGAACACGACCAGGACTTCAAAAACTTCTCAATCACAGGTAGTCATTATTTTGACTTCTAACACCAGTGTTTTTTTTTAAACTTTCTGTAAATGGAACCATAGAGGATGTTCACATTTGTGTCTGACACATTTCAATCAACATTATATTGATGAGGTTATTATAATTGTAGCATATAAGAATTAATTAGTTTTCATTGCTGCATATTATACCATTGTGTGAATATGCCACAACTCAACTGTTGATAAACTTTTGGACTGGTTCCAGTTTTGGAGTGTTACACACAACACTGCTATGAACATTATTGTACATGTCTTTGGATGCATTTTGGTTGGATACTAATAAATTAAATGAAATTGCTGGACCATATGATGTTTATATTCAGCTTTACTAGATGATGCCAAATAGGTTTCTAAAGTAGTTACAGAAATTTCTGCTCATACTCCTATCAGCAGTGCAAGGAATGTTCAATGGCTCTGTATCTTCTCCAGCATTTGGCAATGTCAGCCTTTGTAATTTTAGCCACTCTAGTGGATGTATAGTAGTAGTTAATTATAATTTTCATTTGAATGTAACTCATTACTGATGAAGTTAAGGACTTTTTCACGTTTTTGGCCATTTTGTGAAGTGCCTATTCAAGTCTGATGTTTAATATTCTACTGGGTTATTTGTGTCAGTTTCTTATTGACATAAATATACTTTCCAATTCTAGATATAAATTCCTGTGCTATATGTACTGAACATATATTTTTCTGCTCTGAGGTTTTCATTATCATTTACTTAAAACTGCCTTTTGATGAGTAAAATTTTAATGTAACTAATACATTTTTCCCTTAAAGGTAGTTTCTTATGTGACTTTTTAAAGAAATCGTCACTCATCTCAAGATCAGGAAAATATTTTCCTATGCAAATGTTCAAAAGTTTTCTTACTTTCAGACTTAGCTCTATAAAATGGCTAGAATTGAGTTTTGAATATGGTAAAAGGTAGGATTCAAGATCTATTTTTGTTCTATATGCATATCCAATTGGCTCAAGACTATTGATTAAAAAAGGTTCCTTTCTTACTTTTCTGTAGTCACTTTTGTGATGAATCAAGAAAAAAATTATCTTTTGGAACTCTGATTTTACATTTTAACCATAGTCCATATGCTTCTTACTGTGTTTTCTGAATTTTCTATTTCATTGTCTTTGTGTCCTTAAGTCTGGATATTTTCTTCAGATATACTTCAGATATATTTCTCTCTTCAACTGTGTCTAGCCAGCTATACTACGTATTTACCAAGTTAATTTCAGTTATTATATTTTTACTGCTAATTTCCATTTGGTTCTTTTTTATAGTTTCAACTTACCTGACAAGATTTTCAATCTTGTCATTTAATTCCTTAAACATATTAGCTGTTTAAAGTCCATGTCTTATATTTTCATTATCTGGCTCCCTGTGGTATACTTTTTTTTGCTCATAATTTCTTTTGATTTTCTGTCACAAAATCTTGCTTCTCATAAACCAAAGTTTTTGATTGAAGCTCAAATATTGCTTATCAAAAATTTTATGCTATCAGCCTCCAGGGAGAATATACCTTTGCTCCTTGTGTGTGGTCCACCAGCAACCCCAGATCATTTTAGTTTAGTGAGGAATTGAGATAATTAAAACTTTGGCTACAGTTTCCATGGAGATCACCTACTTCTGGCTTACCCACTCTTCCTACTAGTATGTAGCTTTTCAGAGGCCAATCCAAAGAATCTGTGTGGTCTACTAAGGCCCCTTGTCCTTGATGTGCCTTGAATTCTAATGTTTACCCGTTTTCTTCTCAGTTTTATGAGGCTGTTAAAAATGTTGCTTATCCTCTCTATGTCTCACCTTTACTTTCTGAATCAGCAGATACTGTCTGGAAAGAGTTGCCCCCAATGCTGGCATTGTTCTTTGGGTTTTTTTCTTCAACTAAATCTTAGCCCCATAATTTATCATACCATATGTCAGTAACTCTCTGACAACTTCAAGCATATAAAAAAAAAAGTCTAGATTTTCTAGGTGTCTTCAGTAGAAAGATTGGGATAAATCACCTAATCTATCTTTTCTGGAAATTTATATTATCTTAATGGTCCTTTTGGCCACATGGAGTATAACAATTTTATGTATATCAATAATCAATCTTTAATTTTGTGACTTGAGCTTCATGTCATACTTAGAGGTGCTATTTCCACTTCAGATGATTAGTATTCATCTATTTTGGTTTGCCGTGGCCTCATTTAAAAAGTATCCTTTAATTTCACGTGGAATTCATTTTAAAGTAAAAAATGAGGTAAATATTCAGTTTAAAAAATTATCCCCATGTGTTCCCCACATTTCCTAGCCCGTTAATTTCTTCATACAAAAGAAGACCCCCAAAGTATGGAATTTATTTATAAAAATAATGTATTTATTCTTACATGTTTAAGTTTCAGTCACCTGCATAGTACTCTTTGTTTGATGCAACACAACTATCTAGATGCTTTTTCCACTGCTCAAAATAGTTTTTGAACTTGTCAATTTTGATGCTTTTTAGTGCTTCTGCCATTTTTTGTTTCACTTCTTCCACATTGGCAAATCATTTTCCTTTGAGGACTTTTTTTCATCTGTGGAAATAAAGAAAGAAGACACCTGGGGAGAGATTGAGTGAATACAGAGAGTGGGATACTGGGCTCATGCTGTTCTTGGTGAAAAACTGCTGAGCACTCAGTGCGATGTGGGGAGGTGTGCTTGTAATTGCCCATGATGAAATGGACAAACACGTTGGAAGAATCTCCCAAAAATTTCACTGAAGCTGAACGTAGCCTCTCACAGCAGTGCTAGTTGGTATGCTGATGCCAATGGGTTTCCAGAACCTTTACCTAGCGGAGGAAGCCTGAAGTACAAAGGGCTGGTCTTCAAAAAATAATTCCAGTTTTTTGGGGTGCTCCCTCATATATTGGGACCTTTATCAACTTTTCTTGTAAAGAATCCATCTATCTCAGTTTTAATGGTAATTTAATAATATTTTTAGACATCAGGAAAATATTTTTAAAATGCTATTTTAAAAATATTTTAAAACATTTTTAAAAAAAATGGCTAAGCCTGTAATCCCAGCACTATGGGAAGCCAAGGCGAGAAGATTGCCTGAGCTCAAGACCAGCCTTGGTCAACTTGGTGAGACCTTGTCTCTACAATAAATCAAAAAACAAGTCAGGCATTGTAGCTCGTGCCTGTAGTTCCAGCTACTTGGAAGGCTGAAGTGAAAGGATCACATGAGCCCAGCAGGTTGAGGCTGCGGTGGCTGTGAGCATGCCTCTGCACTCCAGCCTGGGCGACAGAGTGAGACTCCGACTCAAAAATAATAAATAAATAAAAATAAAAATAATATATTTAAAAAAATCTGGAAGTTCTCATCTCTTTTCAATACAAAATTAAGCAGACATTATTTATTTTTTTTTTTTTTATTTTTCTTATAAAAATATAGCCAATAATTCAATTAAGATAGAAATAAGTTACACTGCATAATAATCTAATGAATACTTGTTTTCTATGGTTTGAACGTCCCTTCCAAAATTCATGTTGAAACTTAATCCCTAATGTGGCAGTATTGAGAGGTAAGGCCTTTAAGAAGTGATTGGAGCCAGGCACAGTGGCTGACACCTGTAATCACAGCATTTTGGGAGGTCGAGCTAAGAGGATCACTTGAGTCCAGGAGTTCGAGATCAGCCTAGGAAAGATAGCAGGACCTTATCGCTACCAAAAAAAATCAAAAAGTTAGTCAAGCATGCTGGTACACAGCTGTAGTCCCAGTTTCTTGGGAGGCTGAGGCAGAAGGATCACTTGAGCCCAGGAGGTCCAGGCTGCCTCATGATTGCACCACTGCACTCCAGCTTGGGTGACAGAGTTAGGAAAAAAAAGTGCTTGGATCATAGAAGCTCTACTCTAATTAATGGATTCGTTCATTAATGGATTAACAAATTAATGGATTAATAAATTATCATGGGAGGGAACTGATGGCTTTATAAGATGAGGAAGAGAGACCTGACTTAGCACGTGAGCATGCTCAGCCTGGGCCCCAGGTGATAACCTGTACGGCCTCAGACTGCAGAGTCCCCACCAGCAAGGTTCTTACCAGATTTGGCCCCTTGACCTTGAACTTCTCAGCCTCCATAGCTATAAGAAATATTTTTTTCTTTATAAATTACTCATTTTCAGGCATTTAACAACAGAAAACAGACTAAGCCACCATCCAGACTAAAAAAGTAGAACAATTATAGCCCACATCTTCCTTTCTTTTCCTCTCCTTTTTCTTTACCTTCTTTTACCATTTAATTTTTAGATATATTTTAAATCATACATGTTTATACATACATATACATGTATACATGTTTTGAGCTCTTGTTTTAGAACTTTATAAATATGGCATCAGACTTTATGAAGTCTTTTGGAATTCGCTTTTTCCCCCAGCTCATATTGTGCTTCTAATATAAACCCACACTGTAGTTTATTCATTTTCCCTTGTTATGTAGAATTTTCTTGTATGGATATGCCAAAATCTATCCATTTTGTTGTTGAAGGGCCTTTGGATTATTTCTGTAATGAAAGTGAGGTACAACAATTCTTGTACACTTCTTCTGCTGCATTTATACCTCAGATTTCCAGGGTACATATGTAAGAGTGGAATTGCTGGGTCATAGGTATGCAAATCTTTAACTTTACAAAGTAATGACAAATTGTTTTCTAAAGTGGTTTCACATACTCTGTACAAGAAATAGGTAAAGGTTCCTATTGATCCACATTTTCCTTGACAATCGGTATTGTGCTGGTTACAAAGGTATTGCCTTTAACTCCAAACTCACCTTCTATATTGACTTATTATGATAGGGCTCGTAATCTCCAGATGACATTTTTCTTTTGCCAGCTTGCTTCCTTTTAGTTTCTGTTAATGGGTGGCACATGAGGGAGTTTGGAAGGCAGAAGGAGGAAGACAGGGTTTTCTATCTGTTTTTTCTTTATATTCCTATCAATATTCTACCAAAATGGCATCTCATATCATCAGCAGCTGGTTATATGGTGGTTATTTCCAGTTTCCAGCTTCTTTCCACATTTTCTGAATAACCTTCATTTTTCTTATTTAGAGGCACCAGCAACATCTGAGCAGTATTCTGTCCTCGGAGATAAGTTCTGATTCTGTGGAACCCCTTTACTGATCTTCCAAAGAATGGCTAGTGGCAGCAAGTGGAACTCCCTCCTTAGAATTCTGAGTCTTATAAGGCTACCATAATCAAAACAGCCTGGTATTGGTACAAGAACAGGCATATAGACAAATGGAACAGGATAGAGATTCCGGAAGCAAAACCTCAATTTCTCAACCCACTCATCTTTGATAAAGCCTCCAACAACAACCACTGGGGAGAGGAGAACCTATTTAGTAAATGGTGCTGGGAAAACTCGCTGACCACATGCAGAAGATTGAAACAGGACTCCTACCTATCACCATATGCAAAAATCAACTCTAAATGAATCAAAGACCTAAACGTAAAACCTCAAACTATAAGAACCTTAGAAAATGCAGGAGATACCCTTATGGAAGTTGCAACTGGCAACCAATTCCTAATCAAAACCTCAAGTGTCCATTCCATAAGAGATAAGATAGACAAGTGGGACCTCATCAAACTGAAAAGCTTCTGTAAAGCAAAAGAACCCATCAAGAGAGCAGGGAGACAGCTCACAGAATGGGAAAAAATATTTGTATATTTGACAAATGCCTAACATCTGCGATCTACAAGGAACTCAAACATGCCAAAAGAAAAAAATCCAAACAGCTCCATTAAAAAGTGGGCAAAAGACATAATAGACACTTCTCAAAATAGATTATGGGCAGCCAACAGACACATGACACAGTGCTTAACCTCACTAATCATCAGAGAAATGCAAATCAAAACCAAATTGAGATACCATCTAGCCTCAGTAAGAATGGCCATCATTAATAAAACAAACAACAACAGATACTGGCAGGGATGCTGAGAAATAGGAATGCTTCTATACGGTTGGTGGGAATGCAAACTAGTGCAACCTCTTTGGAAGACAGTGTTGCAATTTCTGGAAGAACCAGAAATTGACCTTCCATATGACACAGCAATCCCTCGACTGGGAATATATCCAGAGGAACTCAAATCATTCTACAAAAAAGATACCTGCACATGTATGTTTATTGCAGCACTATTCACAATAGCAAAAACATGGAATCAACCGTGCTGCCCATCGAAACTAGACTGGATAAAAAAATGTAGTACATGTACACAATGGAATATCATGCAGCCATGAAGAAGGCCAAACATGGATTTCGCAACTTGGGTGGATTTAGAGTCTATCATACTCAGTGATCTATCACAGAAACAAAGAACAGAGTACCACATATCCTCACTTATAAGCGGACCCTGAACAATGACCATAATACTTTAAGAAATGGATTGGCAGTAGTGGGATACTACCATGGTGGAGGTGGTGGAGGGGGACATAATATCAATAAGGGTCCCTGATCTCAAACCAGGCAAAGTGGGGACCAAAGGGAGGCCCAAACTTAACCTGTATGACGACCACTTATATACCTAATGCTGAATTGTAACCCCCATCTTTAAAATAAAATAGAATAAAATAAAATATTTTTAAAAAAAGAATTCTGAGTCTTTTCCTTGAGTCCTTCCTGAAGAACAGAAGCAGTAAGGCAAAAGTCTGGGTCTCAACTCTCCAGATCTTCTTTCAGCATCAAAGTGATGATAACCCCAATCCCTTCCTCCACCCTCCAGTCCAAGAGTAAATTCTTCCTGCAGTAACTAACTTTGTGCTATGCTAATATTTTCTTTTTCTCTGTACTTTAACACAATGTGACTAATTCCCTATAGTAAATTTTCTCTGTTAACTACGCATTTTTCATTTTCTTGACTGATAAAGATATTGTTAAACTTCTTAGCTTTTGCTAACCCTACTGGGTATGAAAGGGGATCTCATTAAGCCCCCTTTTGTGTTTTTTTACCCTTCTGATTATATTAAAGAGATTGAACATTTTTGCCTAAGTCTATTGACCATACATGCTTCCTCTTCTGTGAAATGTCTTTTCACGCTGTTGCCTCATTTTTCCACTGAATTTTCTTTCTCTTATTGATTTTTAGTTCTGTGGAGATTCTGGATACCAGCTGGTTATACATTTTATGTGTTGAATAGTCTGTGGTTTATGCTTTCACTTTCTTTATGGTATGTTTTGATGAACAGTTTTTAATTTTAAAGTAATTTTCTTGATGCTTTATTTTATAGGAAATCTTTGTGCCTTAATCAAGACATCTTTCTCTATCCCAAGATGAGAAAGATAGCCTTCTCATAGTATTTAAGTTTTGTTTTTCACATTTAGATCTTCATACAACTAGAATTTGTTTTTTGTGTATGATGAAATGTAGAATTCTAATTTTATTTATTTTCCAATATGGTTTCCAACTGTCACCCCTTTCTTTTTTAATATAATAGCATATAAGAGAGGGACCGCCTCAAAAAAATTTGAAATTATCTTTTGGAGGGCAGGCCCCTTGGAAATTGTTCGTCCAATTCAAACGATCAACTTTTATCTGCAAGTTTTGAGAAGTTTGCATCATGATCTGAGAAGAAACATCCCGAGTTGTGGCAAACTCGACTGGTTCTTCTACCATGACAATACATCTTCCCACACCACACTGTTTTTGACCCAAAACTACATGACCCTTGTGCCCAACTCTCTTTATTCACTGCATCTCATCCCAATCAACTTTTTTTTCCCCCAGATGAAAAAAGTCCTCAAAAGGAAACGTTTTGCAGATGTGGAAGCGGTGAAGCAAAAAACAGCAGAAACACTAAAAGGCATGAAAATGATGAGTTTAAAAATTGTTTTGAGCAGTGGAAAAGCATCTGGATAGGTGTATTGCATCAAACGTAGAGTGCTTTAAAGGTGACTGAAGTTTTAATATGTAAGAATAGACAATTTTTAAATAAAGAAATTGTTTTTTGGGGTCACCCTTATATACTCTCTGATATAACAAAGTTTCATGTATCTGGTAGTTTATTCTTGCCTTCGTTTTTTGTTGTAGTGGTCAGCTTGTTTATTCCTGCACCAATACTACACTAGATCCTAGTTATTATAACTTCATCAAAAATCTCAATATACAGTAGAGAAAGTTATTTGAACTTTTTCTGGAATATCTTGGTAATGCTTGTATCTTTGCCTTCCATATGTGCCATTTCAAATTCAGTGAAAGAAATCTTATTAGAATTGCAACTTTGTAGATCATTTCGTGCAAAATTGATATATTTACATTGTTTTCCTACTTATGGACATGACATGTCTCTCCACTTATTTAGTTTTTATTTAATATATTTCACTGATGTTTTATATTTTTTCCCCTAAAAGTAACATACCTAATTAATCTTAGATCAATTCCCAAGTATTGTACGATACAGTCCCAATTATAAATAGTGTCTTTACAAAAATATGTTGTCTATTGATGACCCCTTCATTTCTTGTCCCTCTCTCACTTTTCCCAGCTATTGTCACATGTTTATTCTCATGGATGAAGTTTAATTTTAAAAAATCAGAAAGGCTTTGATTGAAAGTGAGCTTAATACATTTTGCATGGAAGTGATATTTCCACAATGGTGACAAAAACAATATACGAAAATTGAAGTTTAAGTACAGACTACTAGATATAGTAGATAAGACACTCTTAGAGTAAACCACCAAATGCAGATGTTCAAAAGGTATATCCAAGAACTAGTTTCATGATTGTTGCATGCTTTATCCATCTCAAGACCATATAATGTAGATGACGTTTTTTTTCTTTTTTTTTGAGACAGGAGTGCTATTAATGGATTGAGATTTTCCTTGGAGGAGTGGTGGGAATTATGCTAAGGTGCAAAATTCATAATATTCCCAAATAAGAAAAAAACCTGTATGTCCATCAACAGTAGAATAGATAAATAAATTGTGGTACATTCACACAATGGAATAATATGCAGCAGGAAAAGCACAAACTTCTGGTGCACATAACAACATGGATGACTCTCATGACATACTACTGAGTGAAAAGAGTCAGATACCAAAGAATACATACTGTCTGCAATCTACTCATATGAAGCTGAAATGCAGATAAAACTAATTTACAGTGCTAGGAGTCATAATAATAGTTATCTTTGAGGAGGTAATAACTGAGAGATGGCATGAGGGAACCTTCTGGGATCCTGAATTATTCTTTATCTTGTTTGAAGTGGTGGTTAAATACACACACACACACACACACACACACACACACACACGTATATAGACATACATAAAACCAAGGGAGAAGATACATCTTAGGAAGAAAGCCTTAAATTTTGTCTTCTAGGAGTTTAATAAGCCAAAAAATTCTGGGAATCATTTTTTTTCTTAGATTTTTCAGCAGAAAATCTTTTTCTTAGATTGTCTTAGAAAACGTTTTTCTTAGATTTTCAGCAGAAATACAGAAATGCCAAGAGTATGGCTGGCAGCTTGGCCATTATTTTGCCTTACTTAGACTTTAGTCTTAGAACCTACATTTTCAAAATTATGACATACTGCAAAAAGATGAAGGAAACTATTAGACTTTTTAAGAAGACAGCAGAGACCGGTAGTTTCTGAAATAAGTTTATTCCCTCATTCATTTACTATTTCCCCAACTTCATTAGTGATAATAATGTTTAGATATTTGTACTCAATTCCATTCATCAGCTCATTTACTATCTTTTAAAATGTATCTGAATCTGAAATTTTCTTGATTTATTAAATATCTGTGTTCCTCCTTGTATTAGTTATCTGTGGCTGTTGTAACAAATTACAAACCTGATAGTTTAAAACAACTTAAATTTATTGCTTCACAGATTTGGAGGTCAGATGTCCTAAATCAGCATCACTGGACTGAAATAGATATGCCAGCAGGGCCCTGCTCCCACCAGACACTCCAGGGGAGAAGTTGTTTTTTTTTTGTCTCTTCCAGCTGCAGGTGGCTGACAGTTTTCCTTGGCTTGTAGCTGCGCTACTCCAGTTCTGTCTTTATGGTTATCCTGCCTTATCCTTTTCTGTCTGGGAATAACCTCCCTCACTTCTCTCTTATATGAATATTTGTGCTTGCACTGATGGTCCACCCAGATAATCCGGGATAATCTCCCCCTCTCAAGATGCTTTCACATCTGAAAGATCTCTTTCCAAATACAGTAATATTTACAGTTTTCAAGAATTAGGACCTGGTATCTTTGCAGAGCTATTTTTCAGCCTACTATACCCCCTCTAACAGACTGTAAATTCCATGGGAGCAGGACCCTGTATGTTTTGTTCATTTTTGTGTCCTCAGTACTTAGAAGAGCTGTGAACAAGAATGGCACACAGTAGACATTCACTGGATATCTGTCAAATTAATCATTAAGTATTAATAAATCATCCTGAACATCTTCCAGAAAAATGGGAAGGTTTTTACTTCAGAAGACATACCTAATATCATTAGCTGGCATTTATAGTGATAAACGTTGGTTCATCATCAGAGATAATATTCTAATAACCAAGCCTATGTATCCATAGTCTGGGTTACTTCATGAAGAAATAAACACATTGAATGTGAATGTATTCAAATACAGTTTGGTGGTTATCTGATGGGGTGATGTAAAATATATTTTGCAGAATTTCTATAATTATTTTCTAAACCTTTTGTTTATTAGTTTTAAGACCACCGCAAACCATTCTTCTGGTTTTTGACCCTTTTATAGGCCCTGTACCCAAGAATCCACAGACAGTTTTCTTTCAGGTGGAATAGTTTCATGTCTCTTTAGAACATCAGAGTATGATACTGGATGTTCTCAATGCTAAAATGATTTTTCACACAGAGGAAGATTTTTTTCTTTTTAATTTGCAAAAATGGCTCTAAGTTTCAAATTCTAATTTTAAGCCTGGAAACTTGCCATATATGTGTAAAATATGGCCACTAAAATAATGCAATGACTTATGCTTTATACAGCAACACCTTTCTAGTGATGTACCCATATCCAAATGAATATTGTCTCTTCATCAAAGCAGTCATCTTGGAAATTGATGATTGGAAAATAGGATGCTTTCTTCTAAATTTTCATTCATATAAAACCACACGTGAAAATCAGTCTTATCACTTTAGCTAAATTTAGTTTTTGGTCAAAGTAGTTGTGCTAGTTACAATGTTTTTGTTTGCAAGTCTTTTTCTCCTATAAACAAGAAGCCTAGAACATAGGCTGAGGAAACTGTAGCAGTTCTAAACATCCTGTTCTTACCAAATAATGACAGCAAAGGAAGGGAGGAAGAAGGTTTTCCTGATTCTTTCTTTCTTTTTTTCTTTTAAATGAAGGGAGAGGTGGTTTCCCAAATGTCCTCCAAAGGACACTGTCTTCTGTCTCATTGACCAGTGGGTCACATAGCCATCTCCATCAGGGAAGAGCAGAAAAGCACATTTCTGGCATTTTAACTGCCGATGGACAAGAGGTAATTAACTCTGTCCTCACTAAAAGCAGATTCCCCAAACTAACCATGACATACTCTCTTTTTAATAATCTCATTAACAATTTTAGAAGTTAGAAACTTGGTTGTGGTAGTGGGGGAGTGGGGAAATAACTGGGTACTAACAGGGTACCCATTATTGTGGACCAACCCTATCTGCAGGTGAGGAAACAGGGTTTTCAGAAGAAATTGTGCAAGGCAACTTGGTTAAAATGTAGTGATGCTTCCATCATGGGCCATCATCTGATGATGATGATGGGGGTGATAATTACACTGATCGATATTGAGTGCTTACTACAACACCAAGCTTTGTGTTCTCTGTGCTACCTACTGATTGTGTTACTTAATTCTCAACCCTGTGAAGGAGGTAGTCTGTTTTATACATTAAAAAAACTGTAGCGCAAGGACTCATATCTGATAAGTGCAGGTCTGTGATTAGAAAATGCTGCCTCCAGGGCGGGGCATCTCTTTACACTGTCCTGTTTCTCATTTGAATTCCCATATTCTCTCTAGGACTACTGTCTCTGAGCTAAGCTTTTTGTATTCTCAGCTTCTTAATCTGTAAAATGGGGATGGTCCCACCTACTTATAAAATTTCTATGAGGAGTAAAGGTGGTAGTCCATGTAAAGTCCATGTTAGTAATGAAACAAACATAGTAGGTCAGCATTATTGCTGAATTTACCTCATATTGTAATTTTCAGATATGCAAATTATCTATGCTTCCGGACTGAGATCATCCAGGGCAGCCTTCTCAAATTTTTTTGGACCCAGGACCCCTCTATTCTCAAGAATCACTGTGGACTCCAAAGAGCTCATGTTCATGTGGGTCATACCTACCATTACTACATTGAAATAAAAATCGAGAAATGTTTAAAAACAGAATAACGGGCACAGGCTTCCTCGGCAGCTAGGGTGTTGACGTAATACACAACCTGCATCCTCTGGAAAATTGTATCCTGGTGAGAGGATGGACGCGAAACAGGCAGATGCGGGTCGGTATCACGATGTAAATGGTTTTTTCTTCCTCGGGACCGCCGGGGTCCCTGGACCACACTTTGAGAACTGCTGCGCTGCGGTGCAGATCGCTTGCCCGGAGGCGACGCTCAGTCCAGTTTGAGGGGTGAACCCTCGGGCGCTGCGGCCGTCCGGGGGAGGAAACCCGGAGTCGGCCCAAAATAAGCCACGCCAAGCGCTCCATCGCACTCGCGGCCGCCGCTGCGGCTTCCTGGCAGCCTCACCCTTCGCGGCCGTCCCCTCCTCCGCCCTCCGTCCCTCCTGCAGGCGCGTGCTTTTTTCGCGCGCGACCCCCTCGGGCCACCCAGGTCCCGGGGCCACTCCCCCGCGCGCTCCGCCGGGCCGCGGGAGTCGCGGGGGCCCGAGACAGGCCCGCCCCGCCGCCTCGCAACCGCCTCCGGGCTGCCATGGCAACCACGGCCGGCAGCCCGGGCGTCCCTGCTCCGCCCCCTCGGGCTAGACCATTCGCTTCAGGGACCTGTCCCAGGGGGAGGGAGGCAAGTGGATTCGCTAGAACCCCTGAAAGACAACCGACTCCATTTTTTACTACTTCTTTTAACGGCGCACATCCGTACTTCTACCAGCCAGCCGCCTTCGCGAGGCCAGCTCAGCGGCTCGCCTCTCCCGCCCGGAGGCCTCCCCCCAGCCTAGGCTCGCAAGTGGTTCCGCTCGCCTGTCGTGACGCCCGAGGGGCGGGGCCGCACGCGGCGGGGAGGGGAGGGGCAAGATGGCGCCCGGCGAGTGAGGCTCCCCCATCCCCGCAGCCGCCCTTGAGCCACCGGGGCGGGGGGTCCTGCCCTCGCCGGCTCCCTTCCTCCTCTCCCCCGCCCCGGAGACCTCCTCCTTCCCTTGCTCCCTCCACCTCGGGGGGCGGGCCCGGTTCCCGGGACACCATGTCGGACTCTGAGGAGGAGAGCCAG
>NW_007248602.1:547809-614458 GCF_000164805.1 Carlito syrichta
GGGCTGGCGAGAGCCGCCCGGCACGCCCTTGGAAGCAAACGCAGCACCACAGAAACAGAAAGACAAGTCGCTTCCCAATTCCCTGCCTGGTCCCGGACTTCTGCAACATGCGGACCGGCGTGGAGCCTCCCTGGGGAGCTTTGCGGCGTCTCGCCCCTCCGAACTGGCGGGGATCTGCCCGGCATCCTCCGGCCTCCTCGACTCGCAGCCCTGGCCACACTTTCGCCCCTCCCCCGCCCTCCCTTCGCCGTTTTTGTGGCGAGCTGCCCTCGGATTGCCTGGGCGGGAACTCGGGCTCCGACGCCCAGCGGCCGGGGCACCGAGGGCAGATGGCTCACCCACCTGTGCTTCGCCTGCAAGGGGGCACTGGCAGGGGCGCTGCGAGGGAGACATGTAAAAACACACGTTACATGTGGAAATACGCCTGCAGAGCGTAGAAGACAGTGCATGCCACAAGCACGAGTTGCTACTTCGGTAGCCTACCTGCCCCTTGCCTTTGTTCCCCACACCGCACCTGCTAGTGCCAGCAGTCAGGCAGCAGATGCTTGTGGAGCTCCGGTCCGGGGTTGATGGCTGAGGGCAGAGTGGCCAGCCTGACCCAGGGGGTCCTGCCTTGAAGTCTAGCCCCTGGAGACGGCCGAGGGAGACTGCCAGGCCCCACCCAGTCCGTGCCCATGTCTCCTAGGCAGGGCTTCCTAACCCAGGGTCGTGGCTCTCCTGAAATGGGGTGGCAGTGCCTGGCACTCGCTCGAGGGAGGGGGGCCACGAGGTCTTGGAGGAGGCTTGGGCCTCTCCCTCCCGGCCGCGTGGAGAGTCTGCCCGGGTGCCTTCCTACGTCGGTGCCCGTCGAAGGGTCGACACTTTCTGAGCTGAAGTCTGTCTCGCTTCCCTCTCCTTCTTTTCCCCACCTTCCTCTTCAGAGACGCAGGTTGTTATGTTGCCCGTGTCCTGTTTTCTGCTTCGCGTTTCCACGTTGCTGGTCGTAGTCTGGACCCTGGTTTCTGTGGCGTCCCCTTCTCTTTGCATCATTGCTGGCAGGAGGCACTGAACGTTTGCGTTTCGAGGGCACCTGGGAAAGGTGTCATGCTGGTGCAGAATTCGGAGCATTCTGCGGCTTCTTTCTTGTCTTTCTGGGTCCTTTGTCATTGGTTTTTTATTGCCAAGGAAAACAGCATGCTGTGATTATCTTTAAACACTTTGAGGAAGAAAATATCTTGGGGTCACTTTTCTTTATAAAGTGTCATATGAATTTTTGTACACTTAAACTTTAATGAGTGAATTGTTATAAATAAAGCAGCATTGTTTCTAACAGCATTGTTTTTATTCAATAAAAAGTTTAAGATAGATTTTTTAATAGTTTTCTTATCAGTTTATCTTCTTCAGTTTGGAAATCCTAGCTTTGTGTTTGCCTCACAAGTGTGAGGGCAAGGCTTTCAAAATCTAGAAATCCTTTTTCCAGGAAAGGGACTTTACTTTGACTTTTTCTGAATATTCCTTAATATAAAAATGAGTTATTTTTCTCTAGTTTCTGAAACCCTTTCCTTTAAAGGGGCCTAATTTGTTTCCTACATCTTACTGCATTCAATTTATAACTGAGCTTATTTTTCATTTAGAGTTATAATGACAGCCTATATAGCTTAATTCATATCTACTTGCTATCATGGTTTTTTAAACTTTTGCTTATTTTTCTTTCAGTATTTATCTGCTGTGTATGTATTACGCAGTTGAAATTTGTTCATAATTTTGTATTTGTTTGTTATTTAGTCTGTCATGCATGTTTTACCCCAGTTACTCATTTGGTGTAAATAATTAGACTTTCAATGCTGTTAAAATTTTTGCCTAGTGTGGGACAAAGCATAATTTTTTTCACTTTCATGTTCAATTACAACTATCATTTAACTTCAAAGAATGATAGTGATTTTTTTTTTTTTTATGGGACTGTTAGTCTTCATCATCTTGACTAAAATAGACTTAATCTACTTTAAATTCACAACAACTTTTCCTGCAAGAAGTTTTCTGACACAAACATCTGACACCTAACCTTCTTTCATTATTCTTATATCAAGCATTTTTCCCCCATAGTCTATTCAGTTCTCAAATTATTGGCAGTCACCAATGCTTTTGTTCTTTTTTCTTCATTGTCCTTTTGTGAACTCAGCCTCTTTTTCACCCTTATTTGTATCTTGATTTAACTCTTGGCTGCTTTTTTTACCATTAGTTTTTCCTGCTGGTTCTAACTGTGGTCATTTCTGTACACACTGACAGAAGCAGTAGAGTATTGAGATGACCTCTAACAGTTTCTCCAAAAGAAATTTATCTCCTCCCTCTAGTAACACGTGTTTCTATTTATTTCATGTTCTGAGTCATACTTTTGATTCTATTAAATATTCTCTTAAGATGATTTTTGAGGCAAAACATTCTATTTTGGTGTCTTTTCGGAGTTAGTAAAAGTAGTATGGTCCAAAAATTGTTAGCAGAAGTTTTTCCAAACCAAAAAATATTGAGACTCCGATTAAAGTATATCAGATATGGTAGCTGGTTGTTCACTTCATACTTGTAATTGTTTAAGAAGGGCATTTGTTTCCTGACTTGAGAAATTATTGAATGTGACAGATGGCATGAAGTCTAGATAATTGAACAGGAAGTCTCCCCCCCGCATTGGTTCAATTAATTATCTGTTCAATTTTTATATCAAGATATGTTAGGAGATGCTAACTTATTTTAATATTCTGTGTATTCCTAATGACCTGTCTTTTGACAGTTTATCTTCTTCAGTTTGGAAATCCTAGCTTTGTGTTTGCCTCAAAAGTGTGAGGGCAAGGCTTTCAAAATCTAGAAATCCTTTTTCCAGGAAAGGGACTTTACTTTGACTTTTTCTGAATATTCCTTAATATAAAAATGAGTTATTTTTCTCTAGTTTCTGAAACTCTTTACAGGTTTTATGCTTTAAGTTAGACAAGCTTGGTGACTTAATTAAGGGTGAATGAAAAACGTCTTTAAAAGGAAATGCTTACCTGTTTTCTGTTCTCTCGGTTTTGATATTACATGCTTCAAGGATGTCACAAAGGTGGCGACTTTGTTTGTAAATGTCTAGCAGAACATCTTTCATAGGGTGGTGCTCAATAAAAACTTGGCCAGATAGATATCTTAGGTATTTATTACAAATGCTGGTCATTTAAATACTAAAATAATTAGAGTTAGGGTATGCAAATTGCCATTTGTGTGAAAATATGATTCTGTGTAAAAGGAATTTTAGATCATCCTGTTAAAAAGGAATTGAAGTTTGGCCAAGTTTTCTTTTGCACTGTTGTACTTACGTCAGTGAAGTATAATAAGCTATCTTGGAAATTTTATCTTAGTTTTCATTTTAAGAGTTGAAATGAACTCTAATTTTGACTTATAAAATAAAAAAGGACTATTTTCCCCTAATGCAGGGAGTCTGTCTTGAAGAGCATAAAAGCTTATTGAAGCTACCTTTCTCTCCTTTTGGGGGAAGTTTACTTAATAAAAATAATGCATCTAAAATGTTTAGAAAGTCTTTGAGTTATTGAGTTATGTTAGTTGTTACCAAAATGATTTTTCTTTATTGAGAAATGGTACTCTAAAAGAAAACTTCAGAGTTTCTGACTAAAACTTTTAGTTTTTATTAAAAAAAGTTAATGTGTATCTCTTCTGGTTATAATATGTTGCGACTTTTTAGCATTATGGTTCTTGGATGGAGAATATTTATTTTGCCTGCTTTGAACTAATCTTGAAAAATACTAACTTCTTTATTTAAAAGATGCATATTATCATAGTCATTCTATAGAATCATTTTCCTTTAACGTCTTTAATACAGAGAAAAATTAGACACTTAAAATGGGTTTTTTTGTGTGGGGGAAAAAATTCTATAAGTGCATTTCCCCTTCCTTTATTAGTGCTGATTATTGGCTGAGGGCACAGCTACCACAAGAATACTTACCTCAGCAGTGAAGCTTAGAGTTCTCTGAAATTTTTATTGAACTGATATGCTTAAGATCTTTAATTGTGTTGTTTGTTTTTTCCCTTGAGAATTCTCAAATTCTAATTTCTAGCAGAAAGGAATTTGACAATCTGGAGAGTTAAAGAAATCGTAGTGATTAGTAGTCTGTTGTCTCCACTGATTACTCCTGACTAGTGAAATTTACCTGGTGGATTTAAGTCCATCCTTCCCTTGTAGCTGATTAGAACTGCTTAAAAAGGTGCTTGTTGGATTAATTGGAGTATAAATGTTAAGATTACTTAATAAGATTTAATAGTGGTCTTACGTTTACATTTCTTAAACAAAAATTCATTCTGGTATTCTCTGCATCATTTTTTTAGACCTCCCTAGCTACCTATTTTGCTCAAGAAACTTTTGGGAAACAGTACAAACAAACTATAGGACTGGATTTCTTTTTGAGAAGGATAACATTGCCAGGTAAGAGACTAAAAAAATCTTTACGTACAAGAGTGTACAATCTGACAATAAGTGGCATTAGCCAGAACTGTATAAAATAAATTTAGGGGCTACTGGTGCATGAAAATATATGTAATCAGTAAATCTATCTTAGGGAGATTAATTTTCATCACAGTCTACCGTGAAGGCACATTGTCCCTGGATGTGAGAAAAAGTTTACACACTCTTCTACTCCCTCACTGTTTTTGGCTACTATACATTTTTCAAGGACAAACTACAGTTGCTTATAAAATTCCAGAAAGCTTTTAAAAAATTTAGTGCTGTATATTTGTCAACAGATGCTGTATTAACTAAATGTGAAAAGATTGGGAAGGATTATTTTTTAAAATATTACTTCTATTTGCCTCTGCTTCAGTTTTTTTGTTTAAAAGTTGGAACGGTAGTATAATGTAGCTATGGAACTTCTGTACTCTAATATGTGAATGCTGTTTTATGCAAGGCAGCATGAAATTGCTGGCATTTAATAGACCACTAAAATTTAGGGTCCCTAGGCACTCATAAAAATACAGTTTGAGCATTCAAGATGTTTCAGTCCACCATGCAAAGAAACTATTTAGATGCCAGTTGCAGCACATTTTGTGGGAAATACAGAGAAATAATAACACAAAAAAGAGTGGTTTATGTTTTAAGTTAGTTTCTGAACAATTGGGGCTTTAAAATGCTCTGTCTTTTCCATTTCAATGGCTAAATTAAATGTTTAAAGTGTTTATGAAAAGCAGTTTATCTTGATTGACTTTATAAACTGCCCATCCCTCTCCTCTATGCGGAAACACATTTTAATAAAACAGTTGAAAGTGTATTGTCAGATTCATATGCTGAAATGGGAATGATTTAGTAGTAAGGGGTTTAATAAATTCCAAAAGTATTGAAAGATGTTAACCTCTCAAACACCCCATTTATCAGACAACTCCCTATGAAGGTTTTAGAGCAGCAAATGAAAACTCTGGTAATTGGAGGTATTTTTCATATATCATTAGTAATATACCCTATCATATTTTGTGGTGGTTTGTATTTGGCTACCAGTGAAATAAATTAGGAGATACAGAAAAAAAAATTCCATTTTTTTCATTAGTGGTTTATTGTTCAAGGAGAGGGTTAATGAGAAACATTTGTATGTTTTGTTTCATTTATATGTTTTAGTGTATTCAAAATGGAAAATGTCATTGTAATTTCATTCTCACCCTTATGGGTAATCAGTGCTTCTTTCAGAATATTTACAGTGGTCCTAGCAGAATGCATGCACAAATCATATAATATACTTGCTAGAAACTTATTTTTGTAACAGTTTCTTCAGAGATGCCAGTTCTTGTACACAGAGAACCTCAATATAGTATTTGGTTGTTAGCTATTTTGTTTTGATGCCTAATTGGCAAAAGCACTGACTTTTTGTCTTATTAGTTTTAACTTTTATGTTTTTTTTTTTAATTGAAAGGCTTAAATAAAGGAACAAGCATCTACTCAAATGTTCAAAACAAATACTGGTTTTAGACGTTTTATATATGTGATATTTGTGATGATTTCTGACATATTACGCAGTCCTACCAATTAAAAAATTTTGAGTACTTTGTAAAAAAAAATTTGATATTCTTGAAATCCAAATTTATAGCATAGTATTTTATACTTTGAACATACTTAAGTTAAAAATGACATTAAGGCACGTATATTCTGAATGACTATATATTTTAATTTCCCTGATTAAGTTTTTATTTTGATGGGCAGAGTTCCAGAAAAAAATTCTATATTTTTTAAAGGCAATTGGTTTTTTGCTGCTTAATAAACCCAAAATTGTAGTCAAAATTTTAGTAGGAAAAAATTATTTTAATGTATCTTTTTATATAATTAATAGGTATATTAAGAAATGAGGTGAATAAATTGCAAGATTTATAATATATCCTGTATATACCTTAAACCTAATTTTAATTTGTTCATTCAAGTGTCAAATGTAGGATGATGGATATTTATATAATTTGCTAAATAAAACAGTACAGCCTTATTAAGTTTATAAAAAAGAAGTATAATAGGTGAATCTAATATTTGTCAGTAGTCTAGTAAGTTCTCTGGCCAGTCAGATTGTGAGGGATGTTAACCTCCTGTCCATCTATTCACATTCTCTTCATGCAAGTTTTCAAGGTCATTACTTTGCACATACTCATCCATTTTAGTATAGTTCATGATCCGGTATGCTGTATAGTCTGGATGCAACCACTGTGCAGATTTACTGCTTAAAATAGTGTATCTGTTAGTCAGAGATTCTGCTGATAGAGCTTCTTAAGAGCCTTAGTCAAAATACTTTCAGGAAGCTTGTGGGTACAGTCCAGTAAACAGCGTTCTACTGTGAAAAGGATTTCTAAGTCTTTAGTACAAGAAGTGGGCAGAGTTGTGTTTTTAGTTCCATCTTGACTATGCTGCACTTTAAGTAAGGTTAACCAAGGCACCGAGTGTACTTTTACAAGGTCACTGTTGAATCCTCTTGGTAGCTTTGATGCCTACCAAAAGCAACTTACCTGTGTTTTGTCACCTCATTTATTTTATTTTTTCCCCTAGTTTTATGTCATTTCTTACACAGAAGCAGGAATTTTGTAATAGCATTTTGCATTTGGGATTAGATTTCCGGGAATTTCCATATTTTCCTAATTAGTTGCTAGTTTATAAAGTAGATGGATTCTTGATTTTGAAAAATTTTTAATATTGATGATTTAAATGTCCTTATATACCTTTATAGGCATGTCATCTCAAAAATATACTAGGAGACTTCATGTATTTATGCTTGCAAAAATTAAAATGAATATTGATTTGAATTATATCTATATGTGATTTTGTTTCTCAAATAGGAACAAAATTAACATTTATTTTGAGTTTACTGTGTTAATTAGCCTAAAATCCACGAGAAGTTATAAATATATTTTCTAGACCTACCTTATAGACATTTGTTAAAGCTATACTGATTAATTTTTTTTGCTAGCATTCTGTATTAGTAGACTATCAGTAATGCATAGCTGTTTTTATTTTTGAGTCACTAGTATCTATATATTAGGGGAAAAAAGCAACAGCAACAACAGTGTTTGAAAACGTATGGATTTAAAAAGTGCCCTCAACACATGAATTAGAACCTCTTAGATGAGAGGCAATTAAATAAATGATTTAGAGTCCTTTATGATTGTAATCAGAATTTGGAAACATGTAATGAGGATCATATTCCTAAAGTTATAGTTGAAGTGTTTACAACACCTAATTCAGTTGTTATCTGAATATCAAAAAGAAAAGGAAAGTAAAAAGGCAAATTTCTTGATATGAGGTTAAGTGATAGGGAAAAGTTAACATTGTTAAGCACCATCTTTGGATGTAAACAAATGACTTAACAAAGGATGTAAGCAAAAGAGTTTTGTAAGTAAAATGAGTAGATTACTGTCTTTTTGTCTAGGGGCTTCAGAAACTTATGTAACTCTAGTGAATGCTAGCCCTTTCTCACCCAATTAATCTGAGACTGCATTATAGGAGAATGATTTCAACTATGAATCTCAAAAAATTTAGATATTTAAGAAATTGGTTTATACAAGGTTTTGGACAAATCTTCGTCTGTGACATTCTAATTTTCACATTCACAGACCTTTAAGAACATTTCAGTGGTTGCTGTGAGCATTGAAAGTGTGTGTCTGTGGGCATGACAGTGATAAACTTCAGTGGTTCTCGTTAATGCTAATGGAAGTTCCTCACAGAATTCCTCTGCATGGTGGCAGATGGAACAAACCTACATTGAACTAATGGGAAGATTGTAATACAAACTCATAAAATGTTGCTCTCAGGGTAAAACTTTTTGCTGGTTAATCTATTGTGTTACTTTCTTCTCATTTGCTTAGTTAAAATGGGTGGCTAATATTCTCTGATTTTAGTGTTTTACATTGGTATATAAATTTATGTTTTTATAATCCTTTTTTGTTTATGAAGTGAGACTTTTTTTTTTGTTCCTAAGTTTTAATATTGGATTTTTTGGATCTGCAAATCATTCAGAAGGTGCTAATTGAGATTTTTGGAGAAAATGACATACTTTTGTGAGAATAGTTTGAAAAGCATAGTTTGGCTATTTTTGCTCACTCGTTAGTTGCAGTGATAAGAGAGAAGAGTTTATTTCTTACACTTTTGTATCAATCAAAACAAATATTTTACAAGATGTACAAGATAATTTTAAAGTTCGCCTTTTAGAATGCTTTTATATGCTTGTATGGGGAAGATAACAAGTTACATTATTTTATGAAGGCTTGGAAGCTCATATAATTTGTTTCAATGGAAATGCTTCAAACAGGTATGGATACATTATAGCATTTAGTGATATACTGCATGTTTCCTACAGTAGTTCTGAACAGTCATCAAAAGCCTTTCTATTTTATGGGTTACATTTTAAAACAACTAATTTTTTGACTATGTTTAATTTACTATTACACATAATAGTTGTCATTTACATTAAAAATATTCATTTGAGTTGAAATTATGCATGCATTTTTGTAGTGTGCATCATTATTCTATGAGTTTAAAAACCCATAGAGTTTAGAATCTACAGCAAAATCACATGTGCAACCGGGTGGTTAAGTATATAAAGATTTGATTTTCAAATATCTGATCATATAAGCCTACAGAATAAAAGGCAAATTGGATTCAGAATTTCTCACCATGACACAGTGTTTTTTGAAACTGTGTTCAGTTGTCATATTGTTACCTAACATTTTTTGTATTCTTATTTTTATATTTTTTTATATTCTAGGAAATTTGAATGTTACTCTTCAAGTTTGGGATATAGGAGGGCAGACAATAGGAGGCAAGATGTTGGATAAATATATCTATGGAGCACAGGTATGAAATGAATTTTATGATTATCCCAGTATTGAAAATACGTCCTTTATAAACATATGTGTAGACATGTGCGTGCGCGCACGCGCACTCACACACACGCGTGCGCGCGCGCGCGCACACACACACACACACACATTCTTTCTAACTTGATTTCCATCTGATATGTAGACAGACTAATTTTGCATTTGTGCTAATCCTTGCATTTTATTCTCCACAGAGTACATTTGAAATGATTTGGGTGAGGAAACTGGTGACACTGGTGGGCACTGGAAAACTCTTAGCAGCTTTCATATTGCTAGCTGTTAGTGTTAGCAGTTGAGTAAATGCAGTGATAAATGATACTTTGATATTTATTTGATATTTAGTAGCTGATTAGGTTATAGATATTACTTTCATATAAACTGACTGAAAAATATAGAAGGAGAAAATTTAATTTTATTTGAAGTTGCAAGGACAAAAAAGCATATCTCTGTGTCTATATTTTTGTGGTATGTATTGGTCTGCTAAATATGTATAGTTTTTGGGGTTTAATAGATATATCAATTTTTTGTATCAGATAACTAAGTTGCCTAATTATAAGTATGAGACTCAGATAGCAAGTTAATATGATAATGATATATTTTTCAGAAGAAAATATGTAGAGTAAGAAAAATCACTTGGATAATTGCATAAAAATTATTTGGCAACATGAGCTTGTATAGACATAATTTATAAGTTTTCAATAAAATTATTATACAAGTAGAAAATATGAACAGTACTAATATACTTTAAAAAGCTAATTATTTTTGTCTGTTTGAACATGTTCATTGAAGAGTAATTATCTTTTTAATTCTGTGGCAGATTCCTTTTTATTTAATAACAGAGACTTTAGAAATATAGTAATGCCAGGCGGGCTCCGTGGCTTAGCCTGTAATCCCGCGATTTGGGAGGCTGAGGTGAGTGGATTGCCTGAGCCCGCGGGTTCGAGACCCACCAGGGAAATTTGACGAGACCTCTTCTCTACAATAAATAAAAAAAAATTAGCCGGGCAGGGTAGCGTGCGCCTGTAGTTCCAGCTACTTGGAAGGCTGATGCGGAAAGAACGCCGGAGTACTGCAGGTTGAGGCTGTGGTGGCTGGGAGTGGCCACTGCACTCCAGTCTGGGCGATAGAGTGAGACTCCAACTCAAAAAAAAAAAAAAAAAAAGAAGAAGAAATATAGTAATGCCATTGAATACGATCATCTGAGGAAGTAAAGTATATGGCAAATAGCAGAAGATAAAGTACATGAGCCTTGTCTGTAGTAATTGATGTGCTATATTTTTGTTTTTGCTTTTTCTTCTACTTTTGTTTAGTGTGTTTCTTCTATATCATCAGGCATTATAAGGATAATACTCAGAATCTTCATTTAGTTCCTTGGAGTTTGGTCTCAAGTGGGAGAAGTATAACGTTGCTATGTGGAACTCTGTTGCTCATAATAAGTGAATGTATAGAATGGAGATATACAGTATTGAGCACGCTGCTGTACAAAGTTTGATTCTTATCAAATACCATTGCTTTAACTTTAGATGGAAAATAGATTTGTACTTATTTTGTAAAATATCCAAGGATGGATAAATTTGGCTTATATGGTTCTGAGTTATGTATAAAGGCCCAGAGTTTTGTTTTTTTGGATTGCTGATATATAGATTCGGCTCTTAAAACACTTTATTCTTTGTCTCCTGTAAAATCTTTCTGCTTATGTTTAGCATTTTCGTCTGTGGTCAAATGGTTTGATGTTTTATGCATATTCATTTTTCTCTTAAGAAATACATCTCAGATTTTTGTGTCTGACTTTTTTGTTGTTCAATTTTTTTTTCTGTTTTAAATTGATCAGGTTTAAAGTGGATAATAAACTAAAGAAAACTTGCTGGACAGAGGTTTGTGGGAAGCCACAATCCTTGTTTCACTCACGTAGTTGGTAAAGTGGAATTTGAAAATAACCCTCTTTCCTCTTTGCTTATGACTTTTTAAGGCCACGTATGGTATTTTTAAAAAATTTTCAATGAAAATTAGATTAGTTTGACTTCTAATAATATTTGACTCTTAGTGTCAAATAGAATAACTTTTTGTATTTTAGAGGTAAAGCTAGAGTTGGTGGAGAACAGAGGACTTTATGTATTTCATGGTAAAAAGTAATATAAAATTCAATTAGTACATTTTTCTTCACTTAAGAATTAAGGGAACAAAGTTCATGAATTGGATTCTATGAATTCTACCTTACTTCAAATCATTTAAAAATTTATTTAAATTATTTGAAATTTATTACTGTGATATAAAAATCAATGTTGATGTGAAAGTCACATTGTATAAAACTTAACCATTCTAAAGTGTATAATCAGTGGCATTTAGTGCATTCACAGTATTGTACAACCATCTTCTTAAATCAATTTGACAAAGTATAGTTTGTTATTATATAGCTGCCTCTAATCAGCAAACATTAATGAGAAAATTTATAGAAATTTTCATATTTTTTGAGTGTACTTAAATTTAGTAAACTATTTCCATTCTCTTCTAAGGTACTTTATTTATTGGGAGAAAGTGGAATGTTATATACCTTCTTAGAACTTATCTTATAGGGTTTCTATCTTAAAGGTACATGTTAACTTTTTTCTCTTTTACCAGTACCTTATATTGTTTATACTTTACAATTTCTGTGACTGTTATAAGCATATACCCAATTTTTACTAAGCGTCAATGTGATACTACGTTTCTGAGAAAGCCACAAACGTTTCTATGACATTGTCCCAGGAAACTGGGAATTTTGAGATGATGATATGAATTGTCAAAAATCAATGGTCATATAGTATGTTTTTTCTGCTTTCCAGAGATTCCACTTTAAAGTACATTTACCAATAGTCTCCTTTGTTAAAGTATATATACATTTTATGTCCAGGCCAGAGGATTTCTGACTCATTATTCACTACCATAAATTAGGTAACGTGTTATTTTTCAAAAACAATGTTTCAAAAAGCATTCCAATAGCATTTTAGTATACTTCATGGCTTTACATTATTTGGTCAAATCTAGTTATTCTTCAAAGTAGGTCTTCTGGAGTTGTAGTTGCTTTATATTGTCTATCTCTTGAGTACTTTGGATTTTGATACAACACATGCTACCGGGCATAGATCTTTCACAAGTAATGTTTAGACAAGCTGTTTGAGGATATCAATTTAACGTGTTATTTAGGATTTTGTTTTCGGTTCTGTAGCTTCTCTATTATATATTGAAATAACTATCTTATGCATGTCTGGTCTGTTAAGCGAGTGAATCTGTTTTTTAAAAGCATTTCTTAGCAAATAGGAAGAAGCTTATTTGTAGGTTGAGCATTAACTTGATCCAAATAAAACTGATTTATTTTACCCTCTTCACTCCCCCTCCCCTAGTAACATTAAACTTTAGCAATAGTCTATTGAAAGTGTTGGTCAAAACCAAATTGAATTGACACCCAAAAAAGAATTAGTGAGGTATTTTGACAAGAACGAATTCTAAGAATTGAAATATGCCCCAAAGTCCCAGATTTTAAATTAACTTAAAAATTTCTAGGAGTCTTTAGAAAGATGTTATAGGCTATTTTTCATAGTGGTTAGGAGCAAACACACAGTACATAGTGTTTAGTGCCCTGTAACCTGTGGCTAACACAGGCTAATAACAAACCTCAGAGAAGGACTGGATGTTTCATTTTTGTAGCTCTTTCTGTACTGGAATCTAAGTGGTTTGCAAACACTGCCCCACTGAGCATAAACTCAATGAAGTGTAGTCATTTGTGAGGTAGAACACAACTACTATTGTGTGTCTGTCCCTCATGGCGATGAGCCTGCCTGTCAACTACCAGCAAAAGTGTTTGGTCCCTGTATGACAACAGGGGAGAGGGAGCACATTTCAAAACTAGACTCCTGAGACTCTCTGTTCTCTTTTACTGTGAATTTTTTGGTTGGATATTTGCCCAAATATTTGGTTATAGCTGATTATATTTATAGACTTCTTTTGTGTTAGTGTTTCTTATAGATTGTGTGTTAGGAAATTTGTTGTTGCTGTCTTATCTGTATGGTTTGATTCATTTCTATGTATAAATAAAAACTAAAGTAGATTACTTGCCTTGTAAATCAGGGAGTTTTGAAAAAACCCCACATTTTGGGAATGGAGAAAACTTACATTTTTGAGAAGGTTAAATAGTATGTGTACTGTGTTTAGTGCCTGTTAAATTATAGAACTAAATCTATGCAGTACATTACAAGACAGGAGTTGTCACTGGTGTTCTTTTAAAACTGTTGCCAAATATTACTTTGAAAACAGTACCCATTTGATTTATTAGCTATGCTAATTAAATATTATAATAAATGAAATAGATGACAGCAACATACCGTGTAAACTAACCTTATGTAACACCTAATAAAAGTCTTGAAGTTTATAAAGAGAAGGGATGGAGTTGAAGAGTGGGGAACTGCAGTTAAGGCATAAAAAATAGAGGGCATTATTGTTGAGGAATATGAAGATACAGATGGACTTACTATATTTGAAATCTGACTCCCAAAGAGCACATACAAAGGTTTGAGAAGAAGAGGTGCTGTTGAAGGGTAATTTGGAAAGTGGAAGCACAGGATGGTACGGGAATGATGACATAGGAAAAAGATAAAGGGCGGATAGATGGGTGATAACAAAAGGTATATGGGACATGAGACATGGTGATGGATTTGGAGAAGCACAAGATTGTCAAAAAAATGAGATCCAACAGCCCCAAAGTAGATTGTTGCAAACTTCAGTTGAGGCCAATATGTGTTGCGTTTCTGAAGAGTTTTACTTTTCTTGTAGCTGGAATGATTCTGATAATTTTCTGGAAGCAGTCAGAAGAGTTCTGAATTGATTAATGTGGTGAGAGATTTAGGGATTTGAGGGGGCTTATATCATAGGCTCCTGAAGAGGTTGGTACTTAGAGGTCTGGCTTTTATTTTTTTATTTTTTGCTAATGCTGTTGGGTAGAGGTTCAAGAGTCAATAGTTTTGGTAATGTGTCTTTCAAAGAATTGATCCATTTCACTTATGTTATCAAATTTGTGTTCATAAAATTGTTTATATTATTGTCCTTTGAGGTCTTGGGATCAGTAGTAATGATCCTTCATTCATTTCTGGTATTGGGAATGCGTGATGTGTGTCCTCCTCCTCTTTATTTTGGTTAGTCTAACTTTTTGAGAAAATAGCTTTTGGTTTTGTTGATTTTTCTCTGTTGTTTTCCTTTTTTCAGTTTCAGTAAGTTCTGTTTTAATTATTATTATTTCCTTCTGCTTGCATTAGTTTGAAATTGCTCTTCTGGTTTTCTACAGTGAAAGCGTACATTATTGATCTTTTCTAAAACGTACCTTCACTGCTAAACATTTACTTTTTAAACATTTTTTATTTTAAAGATGTGGGATACAATTCAGAGTTAGGTACAAATGTTCATTATGTAGGTACCCTTGTGGATGAGGTGTGCCCCTCCCTCCCCTGGCAGTTTCCCATTGCTGCCAGTCCCTTTCTTATAGTATCATAAAAATTGTTCAAGGTTCGCTTATGAGTGAGAACATGTGATACTCAGTTCTTTGTTTCTGTGATAGAGCACTCAATATTATAGACTCTAAGTCCATCTGAATAACTGTGAAATTCATAATTTTGTCCTTCTTTATGGTTGTGTAATATTTCATCATGTATGTGTACCACATTTTAAAAATCCAATCCTCTTTCAGTAGGCAGTATGCTTGGTTCTATGTTTTTGCTATTGTGAATTATGCTGCAGTAAACATGCATGTGCAGGTATCTTTTTCATAGAGTGATTTGAGTTCCTCTGGGTATATTCCCACTAGGGGATTGTGGGGTCGTATGGAAGGTCGATTTTTAGATCTTTTAGGAATCGCCAAACTGTTTTCCACAAAGGCTGTACTAGTTTACACTTCCACCAACAGTGTAGAAGTGTTCCCTTTTCCCTGCATCCTCCCCAGCATCTGTTGTTTTTTGAGTTGTTGATGATGGCCATCCTGACTGGAATTAGGTGGTATCTCAGTGTGGTTTTAATTTGCATTTCTTTATTGATTAGTGAGGCTGAGCATTTTTTCATGTATCTGTTGGCTGCTCATATGTCTTCTTCTGAGAAATGTCTATTCATATCTTTTGCCTACTATGTAATGGGGATGTTTGTTTTTGCCTTTTCGGCATGTTTGAGTTCCTTGTAGATCCCAGATGTTAGGCCTTTGTCAGACATACAGTTGGCAAATATTTTTTCCCAGTCTGTGGGCTGTCTCCCTGCTCTCTCAGTGGTTTCTTTGACTTTACAGAAGTTGTGAGTTTGAGGAGGTCCTGCTTGTCTGTCTTATCTCTTATGGTGTAGGCACTTGGGGTTTTGATCAATAATTGGTTGCCAGTTCCAATTTCTATAAGGGTGTCTCCTGCATTTTCTAAGGTTCTTATAGTTTGAGGTTTTACATTTAGGCCTTTGATCTATTTAGAGTTGATTTTTGTGTATGGTGATAGGTAGGAGTCCTGTTTCAATCTTTAGCATGTGATCAGCCTTTTTTTTCCCAGCGCCATTTACTGAATAGGTTCTCCTCTCTCCACTGGTTGTTGTTGGAGGCTTTGTCAAAGATGAGTTGGTTGAGAAATCGAGATTTTACTTCTGGAATCTCTATGTTGTACACCAACAATAAACAAACAGAAACTCAAATAAAAAGCACAATCCCATTCACAATAGCCACAAAAATAAAAATAAATAAATAACAAAAGAAATACTTTGGCATCTTCCTAACCAGAGAAGTGAAAGACATTTGCAACAAAAACTATAAAACACTGCTCAAAGAAATCAAAGATAGCCAGGCTCGGTGGCTCAGCTTGTAATCCCGTGTCTTGGGAGGCTGAGGTGAGTGAATTGCCTGAACCCGTGGATTCGAGACCCGCCTGGGCAACTTGGCGAGACCTCATCTCTACAATAAATCAAAAAATTAGCCAAGCGTGGTAGTGCGTGCCTGTAGTTCCAGCTACTTGGAAGGCTGAGGTGGAAGGATCGCCGGAGCCCAGCAGGTAGAGGCTACGGTGGCCGGGAGCGGCCACTGCACTCCAGTCTGGACAACAGAGTGAAACTTCAACTCGAAAAAAAAAAAAAAAGAAATCAAAGATGACCAAACAAATGGAAAAATATTTAATGCTCTTGGGTCAGAAGAATCAACGTTGTTAAGATGTTCATTCTACCCAAGGCAATCTACAGATTTAGTGTAGTACCCATTAAATTACCAGCAGCATTCTTTTCAGACCTGGAAAGGGAAATACAGGAATTCATGTGGAAACATAAATGACCACTGTTAGGTTCGGAGGGAAGCAGCACCAACCTTCCCCCATCTGCCCCTCCACCCACCGATCCCCTATGTGCCCCTCCACCCCAAGCCCACATCCTCATACCTCGCTTGAAGCTTCCTGGAACCTGCCACCAGCTGCTGAGAAGGGCCAGACGGGGACCTTCCAGCCCACGCCAGACGCGACGCTTCCAGCCCATGCCGGATGCGACACTTTGTCTCCCTGCTTCGCTGCCACCCCCAACACCCAGATATAGCACCCTTAAAAACCCGAGCCACCCCTCCTTGGGCGCAACTCCCCTGGCCCATCTTCCAGGACCAGGGGACCTCGCCCGGGAGTTTCTCCCCCAATAAATGCTTGATTTATACCAGCCCCTTGTCCTGTGCCTCTTTCGGTATCTCCAAACGTTACATCTTGGTACCAAAACCTGGGAGGTGACTGAGCCACACAGGCCTCACCTCCCGGCTCAGGGGTCTCCCGCCTGAACTGTGAATCTCCGACCTACTCCTCCACTCAGACTTTCGTGAGTTGAGTTACCCCCATGTTGGTCTCTCTTTCCCTCTCTGGGCCTCCCTATCAGAAGTCACAGCTGTGCTAGGGAAAGCCCTCTGTTCCGGTCAGCGATAAATCCTGGGGACGCCCATTTATCCTGACCTTCACTCTGTCTGGCCAGTCTTTACCTGAATTGGGACGCCTTTTCAGACTCAGACAGGCCCCGGAAATTTAGATCGACATGGGTAACCAACCCTCCAAATCTAATTCTAAGACGCCTCTGGACTGTCCTCTCAGTAATCTTGACAAATTGGGATTAACCCCGGACATTCGATGCAAACACCGAATCCATTTCTGTACTGTGGCCTGGCCTCAGTATAGACTGAATAATAGGTCCGAATGGCCACCCGAGGGAACTTTTGATTTTAACATCCTCACTGACTTGGATGATTTCTGCAAATGCAGTGAAAAATGATCAGAGATTCCCTATGTTCAGGCCTTCTGGCTCCTGCGCTCCTGTCCTTCTCTGTGTCTGTATTGTTCCACGACCCAAATCTTGGTGGCAAAGGGAAGCCCCCCTTCCCCTTCCTCTGCCCCAGCCCCCCCACCCAAGTACGACAAGCCTCTCCCACCTGATCTGGAGCCTTCCCCCCTCATAGATATTCTGGAAGACTTAACTGTGTCAATCCCTCATCCTCCAAATCCTCTTCCTCCTCCTTCTTCCAACCCGCCTCCATACAACCCACCCTCTCTCTATCCCCATTTTCCTCCTCCACCTTCCGACTCTCCCCTTCCGCCGCTCTCCCCTCTCTGGTCAGTGCACATGCCCGTTCGCATTGTATGGACCACCCTCCCCACCCCCCTTGCTCCTGCGCCTGTTTGTCCTCTCCCAGAGGTTGCTGGCCCAGATGGCATTGTGTGTGTACACGTCCCTTTTTCTTTGGCCAACTTATCTGCCATTGAAAAACGATTTGGGTCGTTTTCTGCCAACCCTACTGCCTTTGCCAAAGAGTTCCGTTACCTTACTCAGGTTTATGATCTAACTTGGCATGATAATCATGTTATCTCTACTTCTACCCTCACTCCCGACGAACGGGATCGTGTCATGGCCGCTGCTCAGGAGTATACAGATAAAGTCCATCTAACAGACAACACACGACCAGTGGGGGCCGAGGTTATCCTGGCAACAGACCCCAATTGGGACTACCAAGCTGGCCACATAGGACGTAGACGTAGAGATCACATGATACGGTGCATTCAGGCCGGACTTGAGGCAGCGTCTCAAAAGGTAGTGAATTATGATAAACTTAGGGAAATAACCCAAGGCCCAAATGAAAACCTGGTTGTATTTCTAAACCACCTCACCGAGGCTATGACTCTCCACACCCGCCTCAGTTCGGACGATCCTGCCGGGGCTACTGTTCTTGCTACCCATTTCATTACCCAATCCGCCCCTGATATCTGCAGAAAGCTGAAGAAGGCAGAGGATGGCCCTCAAACCCCTGTCCGTGACCTGGTAAACATGGCCTTTAAGGTTTTTAATGCCCGCGAGGAAGATGCAGAAACCACTAGGCAGCAGTGCCTCCAGCCGGCCGCTAAAGGGCAAGCCCGCACCCTGGTTGCAGCCCTGCGGCCAGTGCAACAGGGTATGGGGGTTTCTTGGCGTCCAGAGATGGGTAACAGAGCTGTGTTTCAAGTGTGAGCCTGTTTCAAGTGCTTGTTTCAGGAGCCTGTTTCAAGTGTGGCCAGGAGGGCCACTGGGCCAAGCAGTGCCCTAACCCACGTCTGCCGAGTAAGCCATGTCCTATCTGCAAGCAAAAGGTTATTGGAAGTCGGATTGCACTTGGCCTGGCCAAGCCCCGGTGCCTCCACCCGGGGGTGTGGCTGAGCCGCCTGCTCCGCTCCATGAGCTGCTCAGACTGGCGGAATGCTGAGGGTGCCCGGACTCGAGGACCCCAATTACCCTCGCTGAGCCCAGGGTCTTGCTCCAGGTAGTGGGCAAGTCAGTCACGTTCCTCGTGGACACGGGGGCTACCTATTCGGTTCTGCCTTCCTTTTCGGGGCCTCTATCTCCTTCCCAGGTCTTGGTCGTTGGTATCGACGACCAGCCTTCTGCCCCCCTTCAAACCTCGCCTCTACCTTGTTCTCTCAGTGATTGGATGTTTAGTCATTCCTTCCTCATTGTCCCATCCTGCCCCGTTCCACTGCTTGGCAGGGATATCCTCTCAAAACCGGGGGCCACTGTGACGCTGCTCTCAGCAACACCCTCCTGTCTTCACTGCTGCTGTGTCTCCCTAACCCCTCTCAGCCCTTCTGTTTGTTCACAGATGAGCGCCATGGAATAGCTGTGGGGGTCCTAACACACCCAGTGGGTCCTTCCCACTGCCCGGTAGCCTATCTCTCCAAACAGCTCAATACCACTGTTCAGGGGTGGCAACCCTGCCTACGGGCACTAGCGGCAGCCACTGTTCTAACCAAGGAGGCTTTAAAACTCTCCTTACATCACCATATCACTGTCTTCTCTCCTCACAGAGTCCACAAACTGTTAGGACATCGGATGCTCTCTCTCCTAGGCCCCTCCAGGATACAGGAGTTCCATTTGTTGTTCCTGGACAACCCGGGGGTAACTCTGAAGCCTTCACCATCCCTTAACCTGGTGTCCCTGCTCCCTCTCCCCTCCTCTGATGCAGGGCCTACCCACTCTTGCCCGGAGGTGATGGAGGCCCTAACTCCGCCTAGGGACAGACTCTCAGATCAGCCACTTCAGTCCCCAGACCTCACTCTGTTTGTGGATGGTAGTTCTGTCTGCACCCCACAAGGCCACCGGCAGGCGGCCTGTGCTGTCGTCTCTGCTGACTCTGTTCTCGAGCCCAGCCCCTTCCTTTGGGTACCACTTCCCAAAAAGTGGAGCTTGTTGCTCTTACATGGGCTCTCGAACTATCTAAAGGGCAGCGGGTAATCATCTACACCGACTCCCGATACGCCTTCCTCATTGCTCATTCCCATGCCACCATTTGGAAGGAAAGAGGCTATCTCACCACCAAGGGCACACCCATTACCAATGCCAAACTAATTTCTAAACTACTCCAGGCCCTGCAGAGCCCATGGGAAGTTGCCATTGTCCACTGTCGAGGCCATCAAACCTCACAAGATCAGGTGGCCAAGGGCAATGCCTGGGCAGACTCTGTCGCAAGGGGACTAACCCAGGTCGCGCCTCCATCCCCCCTCCTCTTCCTTTCTTCCTCCCTGCAACCCCAGTGCCTCCCCAAGGAACGGCAGTCCCTATTAGACAAGGGAGGCCATGTCACACAGCAGGACTGGATCATGCTGGGGGATCGTGTTACGCTACCACAAAACCAGACCTCCCATATTTTGACAGAAGTCCACCGCTCTCTGCACACTGGACCTGAGGCCATGTATCGGTTTCTCTCTCCTATATTCCATCTAACGGGTTTAAAAAGGCTTATCTCTCAGGTTCATGCTGTGTGTTCAGTCTGCTCTGCTGTCACTCCACAGGGAGGATTGCGCCCTCATATTCCCACTCACCAGATGAGGGCCACCTCCCGGCCGAGTACTGGCAAATTGACTTCACCCATATGCCTGTCCACAAAAAATTTCTGTATTTGCTCACTCTAGTGGACACCTTTTCAGGCTGGATCGAGGTCTTCCCCACTGCCAAGGAAATGGCTGACGTCGTGGCCTTAGTCCTTCTGGAACACATCATTCCCAGGTTCGGTCTTACAGCCAACATCCAGATGGACAACGGACCCGCCTTCACTGCCAAAGTTGTCCAGCAGGTGGCTGCTAACCTGGGAGTTACCTGGAAACTCCACACCCCTTACTGCCCACAGTCGTCGGGTAAGGTAAAAAGGGCAAACGGCATTTTAAAAACACACCACCAAGCTCACCCTAGAGGCAAAACTCGGCTGGCCTGCCCTCCTCCCACTCGCCCTCTCCAGAATAAGGATGGCTCCAAGTGCTCTGTCGGGTCTCAACCCTTTTGAGCTGCTGTGTGGCAGGCCCTTTTTAATCAATCACAACCTACCCTCCTCACCACCTCTGCTTGCTTCCTACTTGCTTACTTGGCTCTGCTTAGGCAGTTGCTAAGGGAGCACGCGGAACGAACCCTTCCCACAGTCGCTCTTGACAACCCATCAAATCCGGTTTGTACGATCCTCCAACCGGGGATTCAGTTTTACTCAAACAACTGTCCCCCCAAGCTCTAAGCCCCTGGTGGGTTGGCCTGTTCACGGTGGTCCTCACCACCCCTACAGCTGCCAAATTACTGGGACACTCATCATGTCTCCCATCTCAAATTGGCCCTGGCCACGGGGGCCCCTTGGCATTGTCAACAGGTGGGACCTACCCGTCCTCACCTCACCTAGGGTCCTGCTACTCACTCTAGTTCTGCTGCCTGTCTCACACACAACGCCACCGGATGATGGCTACCGTTGGCAGTTTTACATTGAAGAAACAGCCCAGTCTTAACGGTAAAGTCATTACTCAGGTTGTGGGCACCGGACTGTGCCAGCCCTGGGGGTGCCAGACACCAGTCACCATTGACATCTCAGTAGGCAGCATGAACTCCATCAGTCTGGGTGCAACCCCAACCCTGGTCTTCTGTTTCTAATATGACCAAACTGATGCCAAATGTAACCGATGGCCTCAGACATAGGGGGGTTGTGCATATAATTGGTGCAAAATGCACAAGGTCTACCCTCTCATCCACCCAGGAAAACTAACCTGTTTCACCATCTCTGATCCCTGGCATCCCAGGTGGGCACAGGGAGTTGAGGGAGTTGTTTACAACTTCTGGCTAAGCTCCAACCCATCAGGAAAACTCCACATTTTCCAAACATACCGCCTTGTTTTTCCTCCCCCAACAAACTTCCCAGCCTTATTGCAGAAGCAGAAACTTCTTTGGCTAACCAACCCTCCCCCCCCGGAGTGCAGACCACCCTTCTCCATTTTCTTGGCTCCGTTTAATACAAGAAGGTATCTCATTACTCAACCACTCTTCTGTTGGGGATGTAAGTAACTGCGTCCTTTGCGCCGCCCTAGACCGCTCCCCTTTGGCAGCAGTTCCTATCACACAACTGTTTAATGCCTCTAACGTGCCAAATAACCAGCCTCTTTCATTCCCTGGCATTCCTTTGTTCCGGCGTCTCAGCAACCTCTCTAATACCTGTTATGGCAGCTCCTGCACATGCAACATCTCCAGACCTGTGCCATCTAATCTATCTGCTCCCAGGCATGGGTTCTTTTGGCGTAACGGCACCCTCTTCAAATCTATCAATAATTCTTACCCTTGTTCCTATCAGGTAATGCTTGTGCCACAGCTTATGTTCTATTCTGAGGAAGAGCTCTTACTCAAATCCTTTCCTACTCCCCGTCACTCCAGCCGTGGGACATTTCTCCCCCTCATGCTTGCCCTCACGTTTGCCATGACCTTAGTGGCTGGAGGGCTAGGCAGGGAAGCACTGGGACACAGCCTCCTTTCTTCCCAAAAACTGGAAGAAAGACTCTAAGCCGCTCTGGAAGCATCCACAAGCTCCCTGGCATCCCTGCAGCGGCAAATAACCTCTCTAGCCCGGGTTACTTTACAGAACCTCAGGGCCCTTGATCTCCTTACAGCCGGCCAGGGTGGAACCTGCATGTTTCTCCAGGAAGAATGCTGTTTCTACATTAAGGAAACAGGGCTGGTTGAGGAGAATGTCAACGTCCTCTAAAAGCTGGGAGACGAACTTTGCAAAAAAAAAAAACCCCACCGCAGAATCGCCCTTCTCTGCTTGGTGTAACTTGGGCATCACCCAATGGGTCATGCCATTCTTGGGACCTGTTCTACTTCGCTGTCTTTTACTTATGGTTGCACCCTGTCTGTTGAATTTTTTGCAGTCCCGCATGAAGGAATTTCTCACGTTACAGTCATTCAGCTACTCCTGCACCCTTATCCGTATGCCCCACTTCCCTCCGAGCCACCCCATCCTGGCCTCCCCTAAAACTATGCCCCCTTTCAGCTTGAAGCAGCCAGATCGAGTCAGCGCCCCTTATACCAAAGAGGTTGGGATGTTAGGTTCGGAGGGAAGCAGCACCAACCTTTCCCCATCTGCCCCTCCACCCACCGATCCCCTATACGCCCCCTCCACCCCAAGCGCACATCCGCATACCTCACTTGAAGCTTCCTGGAACCTGCCACCAGATGCCAAGTAGGACCAGACAGGGACCTTCCAACCCACGCCAGACTTGACGCTTCCAGCCCACGCCGGATGAAACGCTTTGTCTCCCCACTTCGCTGCCGCCGGCAACACCCACCCAGATACAGCACCATTAAAAACCCGAGCTGCCCCTCCTTGGGCACGACTCTCCTGACCCATCTTCCAGGACCACGGGACCTTGCCCCGGAGTTTCTCCCCCAATAAACGCTTGGCTTATACCAGCCCCTTGTCTTGTGTTTCAGTATCTCTAAACGTTGCAACCACGAATAGCCAAAACAATCCTCAACAACAGCAGCAACAATAAAAAACAAAGTGGGAAGACTTTAAACTTTATTATAAAACTACAGTAATCAAAACAGCCTGGTACTGGTACAAGAACAGGCATTAAGACCAATATTTTCTTTTAAGCACTGTTTTTACTGCATCCCACAAGTTTGGTAGGTTGCATTTTTATTGGTTCAAAATATTTTAAAATTATTCTTGAGACTTCTTTGATCCATGTTCTATTAGAAATTTGTTGTTTAATCTTATGTATTTTGAAATTTCAAGTTATTTTTCTGTTACTGGTTTCTAGTTTAATTCCATTGCAGTTTGAGAACATGTTTTGTATGATTTATTTTCTTATAAGTTTGTTAAGGTATGTTTTATGGCCCAGATTCAGTGAATGTTTCGTAAAAGCTTGAGAAGAGTGTGTATTTTGATGTTAACTGTAGTATTCTATAAATGCCCATTAGATAAAGTTAATTTTTCTGTTAAGGTTAATTATACCCTTACTGAGGTTCTGTTTGCTTGATGTATCCATTAACTGAAAAAAATATGTTGAAGTCTTTACTATAATAGTGGATTTGTGGATTTGAAACTCCTTGCAGTTCTATCAATTTTGACCTCATTTATTTTGATACTCTGTTGTTAGGTGCCTATAGATAGAGGATTGTTATGTCTTTTGAAGAACTGACCTCTATCATTCTGCCAGTGACTATACTTCATAATTTTCTTTATTCTGAAGCCTGTTTTATCTGAAGTGATATGGCTACCCCAGCTTTCATTAATGTTTTTGTGGTATTTTTCTTTTCCTTTACTTTTAGTCTGTGTTTTTGTATTTAAAGAGAGTTTTCTGTAGGCAACATATAATTGAATCTTGCTTTTTTTCCTCCTCAACAAACTCTGTCTTTTAATTGGTGTGTTTAGACCATTCTCATTCAACATGGTTATTGATATAGTTGGACTAACATCCCTTGTGTTTGTTTTCTATTCTTAACACCTATTTTTTTCTTATCTCTCCTCTTTTTCTGCTTTCTTTGGTTTTATTTGAGTATTTTATCTTCTCTCTTAGCATATCAATTGTACTTCTTTAAATTTTTTTTTTGTGATTTCCCTTGAGATTGCTGTGTACATTTTTAACTAATCTAAATCCACATTTAAGCAACAGTGTTTGCTTTATGTGTTGTACAGGTACCTTATAATATTCTCAGGTCGTCCTTTCTGTCCTTTGTGGCATGGCTGTCATTCATCTCACTTATCTTTATGCTATAATCATCTAGCACATTGTTACTATTACTACTTTAAACAATTAGATAGTTAACTATAAGAAAAATAAATGTTTTTATTTTGCCTTCACTTATTCCTTTTCCAATATATACTCACTCTTTCATATTCTATATGATTGTATTTTAGTTTTTATTTTATTATAATCTGACAGTTTTGATTATATACATTGTGGGGTGCAAAGTGATGTTATGATTTATGAATATAATGTGGAATAATTGATTCAACTTAATTGACATCAGTCACCTCAGATTCTTATCATTTTTTGTGTTAGAACATTTGAAATTTACTTTTAGCAATTTTGAAATGTATAACATACTATTATTAACTATATTTGCCACACTATGCAATAGATAAACCAAGCAACCATATTTCTCCTGTTTGAGATTTTGAGGCCGTTGACTATTTTCCCCCCATTCTCTCCATCCCACAGCCTCTGTAACCACCAATCTATTCTCTGCTTCTGTGCATTTGATTGCTTTAGATTCCACATATATGAGTACATGCAGTATTTGTCTTTCTGTGCCTGGTTTATTTCACTTAGTGTAATGTTCCCCAATTCCATCCACATTGCTGCAAGTGACATAATTTTTCTTTTTAAGGCTGAATAGTATTCCATTGTGTATTATACCACATTTTCTGTATTCATTTATTTGTAGACAGATACTTAGGTTGATTCCATAACTTGGTTATTGTGAATAGTGCTCAGTGAACATGGGAGAGCAGACATCTCTTTGACAAACTGATTTCAGTCTTCTGGGTAGAAGTGGGATTGCTGGATCATATAGTAATTCTTAGTTTTTTAAGGAGGCTGTATGCAGTTTCCCATAATGGCTATACTTATTTATATTTCCATCAATAGCATATAAGGGTTTTCTTTTCTTCACATCCTCACTGATACTTGTTGCCTTTTATGTTTTTGATAATAGCCATTCTGATATATGTGAGAGGATATCTCATTGAAGTTTTGATTTGCATTTCTTTGATGATTAATGATGAGTTTTTAAAAAATATACTTCTTGCCCCATTTGTATGTCTCATGAGAATTGTCTACTCAGGTCTCTTGATCATTTTTAAATTTAATTTTTTGTTTTCTTGCTACTGCGTTCTTTGAGCTTCTTGTATATTTTGGATATTAGCCTCTTTTTGGATGTATGGTTTACAAATATTTTCTCCCAATCTGTAGATTGTCTCTGCACATTGTTGTTTCCTTTATTATACAGAAGCCTTTTAATTTAGTGCAATCCCATTTGTCTATTTTTCCTTTTGTTGTGTGTGCTTTTGGCATCAAATTTTAAAAAAATTGCCTAGACAAATGTTGTATGGATTGCTTGTTTGTTTGTTTTCTTCTAGTAGTTTTGTAGTTTCTGGTCTTTAAATCTTTAATCCATTTTGAGTTTGATTTTTGTATATGGTGTGAGATACAAGGGTTCCATTTTATTCTTCTGCAGGTGTATATCCAGTTTTCTCAAAACTCTTCATTGAAGAGACCATCCATTTCTTATTGTGTATTGTTGGTCCCTGTACATGTGCAGTTTATTTCTATGCTATCTATTCTGTTCCATTGGTTGATATGTCTATTCTTTTGTCAGTACCACATTATTATAATCACTATAGTCCCTGCAGAATTTCTTTAATATTTCTTCCAGAACAGGTTTGCTGGTGATGAATTTTCTCAATTTTGTTTTTCTAAGAAATCTTTATATCTTCTTTACTTTGAAGTGATAGTTTTGATGAATACAGAATTTTAGGTAGGTTGTTTTCTTTCTATTTACACTTTAATACTTTACTTCATTCTCTTATTTACATGGTTTCAGATGATAAATTCTCTGTAATTTTTATCCTTTTTTATTTATAGATAAGGTGTTTTTTCCCCTCTGCTCTGGCCTCTTTCAAGATTTTGTCTTTGTCTTTTGTGTGTGTGTGTGTGTGTATTTTGAAGATATGGTATGCCTATGTGTAGAGGTTTAGGTATTTATTAAAGTTGATGTTCTTTGAGATTTTTGGTGTCTCTCACTAATTTTGGCAATTTCTTGGTGATTAATTACTTTAACTATTTCTTAAGCTAAATTCTCTCTGGAATTCCAGTTATGCACATGATGCACTGTGTGGGATTGCTCTTTGATTTCCTTTTCGTTTTTTTTTTCACTCTTTTTTTCTTTCTATATTGCAGTTTTTGAAGTTTCTGTTGTCCTGTCTTTAGACTCACTGGTTCTTTTCTAGGCTATGTCCAGTCTGCAAATGTGCCTAGCACTGGCATTCTTCAGTTCTGTTAGTGCTTTTCAATAGCTAGCATTTCCTTTTTATTATCCCTTAGAGGTTCTGTCTCCCTGCTTACATTATCCACCTGTGCTTGCATGTTATCTCCCTTTTCCTTTAGAATCCTAATATATTAACCTTAGTTACTTTAAAAATTTTTTTAATTAAAAAAAAAAAATTCCAGTCCCCCTTCTTTTGAAATCCCCAGTGTCTATTATTTTCTTCTGTATGCCCATTGTTTAGCTTCCACTTAAAAGTGTTTGGCTCTCATTTATAAGTTTAGCTCCTACTTATAGGTGAGAACATGTGGTATTTGATTTTCTGATTCTGAGTTATTTCACTTAAAATAATAACCTCCGGCTTCATTTATGTTGCTGCAAAGGACATGATTTCACTTCAGAGTATTCCATGCTGTGTATATATACTACACTTTATCCAGTCTTCTGTTGATGATACTTAGGTTGGTTCCATGACTTTCCTATTGTGAGTAGTACTGTGATAAACATATGCATGCAGGTATCTTTTTGATATAATGATTTATTTTTCTTTGGATAGATACCCAGTAGGAGTATTGTTAGTTTGAATCGTAGTTCTATTTTTAGTTATTTGAGAAATCTCCATACTGTTTTCAGTAGCGGTTGTACTAATTTACATTCCCACCAACAGTGCCTAAGCTTTCCCTTTTTTAATGTCCTAGCCAACATCTGTTATTTTTTGACTTTTTAATCATGACCATTTTGACTAGTGTAAGATGGTATCTCATTGTGGTTTTGTTACCTACAGCAAGCTTGGCTGCTTATTGCTTGTAAACCAAAGTAAACAAGCATGAGCTGTAATGAAAAGAAGGTGATTTTATTCCAAAAGCTGGCAGATGGGAAAATGGCCAGACTCATTCCTCAAATGGACCATTTCATATTTTTAGGTTGAGTGCAAGGGTTTAAAAGGGAAACATGAAGGGGTGGCACAGGGTGTGTCTTGTTCTGATGGCTTATCTTGGTTAGTGGTCCTCCTGGAGAGCTGGTTAGTGTTATCTCAGCTGCAGTCGGGTTATGGATCAGTCGTCTTATGACTGTGCCCAAGCAGGAGGGTTCCATAGTCAGGTTGTTTTAAGATTAGCTTTTGGAGTTTCTAAGCAAGCATAGAGTCAGATAAGTATACATGATTCAAGGGAGTGTCTTGTAGATAAAGGGGAGAAAATAAATTTCTAATACATGTTTTAAGGCTTAGGATTAAGAGCTGAAAAAGTTTAAATACATTTTAAGACTGAGATACTAGTTTACAAATTTAATTTGCATTTCTCTGATAATTAGTGATGTTGACCCTTTTTTCATATGTTTGTTGGCCACTTGGATGTCTTCTTTAGATAAATGCCTGTTCATGTCCTTTGCCCACTTTTTAATGGGGTTATTTGTCTTTTTCTTTTTGAGTTGCTTGAGTTTCTTATAGGTTCTGGCTATTAGTTCTTTGTCAGATAGATGCATGATTTACAATTATTTTCTCTCATTTTGTAGGTTTTCTGTTTACTTGGTTAATTTATTTTGCTGTGTAGAAGCTTTTTAACTTAATTAAGTTCCATTTGTCTATTTTAGTTTTTGTTATATTTACTTTTGAGGTTTTAGTCCTAAATTCTTTGTCTAAGCCAATGTCCTGAAAAGTTTTTCCTAGGTTTACCCCTGGGATTTTTATAGTTTCAGGTCTTACATATAAGTTTTGAATCCATCTCGAGCTAATATTTTTGTATGGTGAGAGAGAGGGGTCCCGGTTTATTATCCTGCATTTTCCCCAACACCTTTTATTGGCTAGGGCATTTTTACACCATGGTGTGTGTGTGTGTGTGTGTGTGTGTGTGTGTGTGTGTATATATATTATATATAAAAAATATATAAAATATATTATATATATATATTTTTTGATTTGGAGTCTCACTCTCTCGCCCAGACTGGAGTGCAGTAGCCACTCCCGGCCACCACAGCCTCGACCTGCTGGGCTCCGGCGATCCTTCCACGTAGCTGGAATTACAGGCATGCACTACCACGCCCGGCTGATTTTTTGATTTTTATAGAGATGAGGTCTTACTGCCCAGGCGGGTCTCGAACCCGCGGGCTCAGGCAATCCACTCACCTCAGCCTCCCAAAGGCGTGGGATTACAGGCTGAGCCACCGAGCCCGGCTACCATGGTATATTTTTGTTGACTTTGTCAGAGATAAGTTGGTTGTAGGTATATGGCTTTATTTCTGGGTTCTCTATTTTGTTTTATTGATCCATGTCTATTTTTGTAATAGTACCATGCTGTTTTGGTACTATACTCTTGTAATATAATGATGGTAATGTGATGCCTCCCTCTTTGTTCTTTTTGCTTAGGATTGCTTTGGCTCCTTAGACTCTTTTTTGGTTCCATAAGAATTTTAGGATTTTTTTTTTCTCCTTTTGTAAAAAATGATACTCATTATTTGTTAGGAATTATGTTGATGGCGTAGATTGTTTTGGGAAGAATGGTCATTTTAATGACATTGATTCTTCCAATCCATGAGCATGGTCTGTTTTTCCATTTGTTGTGCCATCTCTGATTTCTTTCATCAGTGTTTTGTAGTTCTCTTTGTAACAATCTTTCACTACCTGGCTAAACTTATTCCTAGGTATTTTATTTTCTTTGTCTCTATTGTAAATGAGATAGTATTCTTGATTTGTTTTTCAGCTTTAATGTTATTGGTGTGTAGACATGCTTTGATTTTTGTATGGTGATTTTGTATTCTGAGACTTTATTGAAGTCATTTATCAAATCTAGGAGTTTTTTGGAGGAGTCTTTAGGGTTTTCCAGGTTTGAGATCGTGTCTTCAGCAAACATATTTGACTTCTTCTTTTCCAACTTGAATGCATTTTATTCCCCCCTTTTTTTTAACCTAAATCATGTAATTTTAAATTGCCTGCATATTAATTACAAAATGTGTTGCATCTGAGTCTGGTTCTGATGCTTGCTTTCTTAAAAATTCAAACTGCCTTTTCTAATGTCTTGTAATTTATATTAAAAGTTAGACAGATGTTACCAAGTAATAGGAATTTGGGTAAATGGTTTCTTAGTGTGAGGTTTCATGTTGATTTGTCAAGGGTTGTGCTCCATTTAATGTTTACTATAGCTGTAGGTGACAGAGACATAAAATTCTCCTGGTGTTCTTACTTTTTCTCCCATTTTTTTTTTGATATCTCAAAAAACTCCTCCTTAGTTTAAATCTGTTCCTTGCATCTCCTTTCACTGTAATCCGCGGTTGTTCTGATGCCTTGGTTGTGTTGTGGTATGCGGGGGGAAGCATTTTATATTATGATAAAGTCTCAGTCTTTTAGTGGGTCTATGTCTTAGTGTATGTCTTTGCTTCTCTCACTTAGATGAGACAGAATGATTGGAGGGAGCTGGAGTTGGGAACGTCCCTTCCCTCATGAGATGTGAAGTTCTGACTAAGTCTTTTATTTTGGAGAGTGTACCTTTTTTGTGGATAACGCTCTAGGTGTATTTCACATTGGTTATTTTCTCTGTCTTCATGCCAGAGCACTGAGGGGAATCTTTCTTGGCGTTTTACCATGAGGATCTGGTGGGGTTTCTGGAGATAAAACCCATGAAAGTATGCGGGTGCCCCTAAGACTATGGGCTCTAGGAGTTTCTCAGTCTTAATCTAGACCACAATCAGCCTCCAGCAATTTGTCAAGTGTTTCTACCATTCACCGCCTCTAGTGGCTGCTGCTTCAGGTAAGCAGATCTTGGCTGTAGGTTTTTGGATTCACCTGTCTCCCCAGATATCAAGGTAATGATTTGCCCTGCAGACTCAGTTCTCCGATAATTCCAAGAATATACTAATTTTCAGTTTGTTCAGTCTTCTTTCTTATTGCAGGGACAAGGGTGATAACTTTGAAGTTTTTTGCATATCAGAGCTAAAGCCAAAAGTCCTAAAGTTCCTCTGATATTTCAATATTTTTGGTTTTCTCATTTTTCCTTCTCAGATTTTCACTATGGTGGTGAAGGTCAAAACTGATACTAATTATGATGGTAAAAGCAAAGATAAAATAATAGTTTTTAAAAAATTGTATGGTACTGAGAATATGAACAGGGAGATATTTGGGTTGTTGAATAGTTGAGTGAATGGGAATTTATCTTTCTATCTTTTTTATTGGTCTAGGAACCACTTCTAAGAATCACTGATTGAAAAATATTGGGGCAGGTTGGTGTAGATCAGGGATTGGCAGGTTTTCCCCAGAAAAAGCAGATAGCAAAGAGTTTAGGCTTTGCAGGGCATGCTTTCTCTGTTGCATTTACTCAGCTCTGCAGTTGCAGCACAAAAGCAGCCACTGATAAAACTTAAATGAGTGTGACGGTCTTTTGGTAAAAGTAAATAGACACAGACTGTGGGCCAGATTAGATTCAAGGACCATAGTTTATCAACTTGAGGTCTGGACCAATAGTTTTTCATTTTTCCCCACATCTCTAATCAAGTCCTGGTTATCAGTAGATGGTGGCCATGTTTTGTTTTCATATTGTTATGAACATATTTTATCGTATTCAGGTATTATCCCATGTTGGGATGAACATTTTCATATGTTAGTCAGAGGTGTTCTAAAAATCTTTAGGGTTAAGAATCATGAGTTTATTAAAAACTATCTCAAAGTTGCCATGAAAATGTGATTCTTGTTTACTGAGAACGATAATGACAACAAAAAAATACGCTGCCATTGTGTGGTATGTTAATTTAAAAATAATTCTGTTTTAAGTATTTCACCTTATGTAGGCATGGCATGAATTTATGTATGTATGTATATATGTATGTATGTATGTATGTATGTATGTATGTAATTATGAGTTGGAGTCTCACTCTTTCACCTAGACTGGAGTGCAGTGGCATGATCATGGCTCAATGCAGCCTCAAACTCCTGGGCAGAAGGACTGCCTAAGCCTCCCAAGTAGCTGGAACTACAGGCACGCATCACCATGCCTAGCTAATTTTTTTAGAGACAAGGTCTTGCTATGTTGTCTAGGCTGGTCTTAAACTCCTGGGCTCAAGAATTCCTCCTGCTTCTACCTACCAAAGTTCTAGGTTTACAGGTGCACCTGGCCAGGTATTTTATTGCATTTTATTTTGCTTTTTTTTTTGTTTTAAAATTTTATTTATTTATTATTTAGAATCATGGAGTACCCATGAAGGATTGTTATATAAGTATATTGCATAAAGGCGAGATTTGGATTTCTGATGAGCCCTCTCCCCCAGTAGCGAGTGTGGTATCCAATGGTTGTATCCTTTATCTTCCTTCCTTCCCACCCTTCTTTAGCAATGTCCAGTGTCTGTTGTTCTGTCCTTGTGCCTGTGTGTGCCTAATGTTTATTGCCCACTTATGAATGAGGACATGTGGCATTCAGCTTTTTGCTTTTGTGATAATTCACTTAAAATGATAGTCTCCAGTTGTGTCCGTGTTGCTGCAAATAGCATGTTTTTATGGCTGTGTAGTATTCCATAGTGTATATTACCACATTTTCTTTATCCAGTCTACCTTTGATGAGCATCTGGATTGGTTCCATGATTTTGCTGTCGTGAATAGTGCTGTAGTAAACTTACAAGTACAGCTGTCTTTTTGGTAGGATGATTTGTGTTCCTTTGGGTATAATCCCAGAATTGAGATTGCTGGGTCGAATGGTAGCTCTGTTTTTAGCTCTTCTAAAAAACCTCCAAACTGCTTCCCACATTGATTAAACTGGCTTACATTCCCACCAACAGTGCACAGATGTTCTCTTTTTTTCTGCAGCCTCATCAACACCTGTTGTTTTTGACTTTTTAATAACAGCCATCCTGAATATCGTGATATGGTATCTCATTGTGGTTTTGATTTGCCTTTTTCTGATGGCTAATGATAAAGTATATAAACTGGAAGGGATCTTAGAGATTATCCATGTAAGGATATGGCAAGAAGGTGGCCGTCTGCAAACCAGGAGTACCCTCACCAGATGCTGAATCTGCCAGCACCTTGATCTTGGACTTCCAAGTCTCAAGAGCTGTGAGAACTAATGTTTGTTGTGTGGGCTACAGTTTATGGCATTTTGTTATAGCAGCCCGACCTGAGAACTTGCTAAGACATTTGCCTATCAAGTTTTTAGAGGCAAGAAAACTGACACCAGAGAAACTAGCTGACTTGAGGACCAGTGTGATTTAATAAGAGAATAGTACTGGAAGGTTATAACAGCAGTATGATAGAGTCAACTTGCTTTGGCTTCAGAGAGTTAATTGTTAAAATTTCAGCAATTTGCGTGAACCAGTTATTAAATGCATTTACAATGAAAAATTATATATAAACTCACAAATTGTATTAAAAGTATTACATTTTCAAAGTTCATAACTTACTAATTATTTTACTATATATTTTTGTTATCTATGTTCTTGAAGTTACTTACATCTAGTATATCTGCATGATGGAAATGTTATATAATGATGGCTTGCTCAATCCTTATTTAGTGATATCACATTGCCTTAAGAATGGCCACAGGCAAGTATTTACACCATGGAAATTGGTAAATGTTACAAATAGTATGTCTGTTCTTACCCCTGCTGGGTCCTGAAACTCAAGCCTTTGATTAATATTTAATATACTTGTCTGCTTATGTATCTGGTTTTGTTGCATGACTTTGAAATATGAGGTTTGGAACTTATATCCCTAACATCCAGCACGATACTTGGAGTAAAGTTGACAGACAGATGTTTTTAGTCGTTTATTCCTTGATTCAAATCCTGGCTCCGTCACTTACCTATCTGTGTGACCTTGGTTATTTTAACCTCTGTTTCTTATTGAAAATGGGAATAATAATGTCAACCTTTCATGATTGTTGTGGGGATTAATGAAAAGACCTAGACATGTGTCTGGTGCATAGTAGGTACAAAAAAGTTGATTTTTATTATAACCTAAGAAGTAGACATAAATGCCATTAAGGTCCAGATTTGTACTGTATGCAGAGTTTTCTATTAAGTAGTTGACCACAAACTGGATGAGAATCAAGAATGTGGTACTGTTATTTTGTGTGAGTGCGTATACTTTTTCTCCTTCCCACACAAAATAATGGGATAAATTAAAAGGAATATGATATATAAGAGGCAGGAAGCAATCCCTTTGTTGTATTTGGCTTTACTAGACTCTTATTACAGTATCATGTCCAGTTTTACATTGCTCATTTTAAAGAGGATGTCAAAAAACTATATGTAGTGTGTCCTGGGAAGAATCAACAGCTATGATTAAAGGGATGGAAAATAGGCCCTTTGAGGCAAGTTTAAGGAACTGAGTTTGTTTACTTTGGAAAGGAGACGATAGAGGAGTTACTTAACTATCTTCAAGTATATGAAGGGTTATTATAAGAAGAATATTCTCAAGTTTTTCTCCACATGCACTGAGGACTAAAGGAGGAAATTGACATTCCATTTGAAGAAAATTGTGTTAAACTGGAATTGGCTGTCAAGGGGTATCATGGAATCTCCATTTTTGAAAATACTTAAAAAGAGTAGCAGCAGATGGTTATTTACTGAAAGTTTTAAATGTTGGACCTCATGAAAGTGAGACGCAGCATTGTAGACTGTGAAGCTTTTTCTATTTCTGTGATACAGTTTTCTTAAATTTATTGTAACTCACTAAGTATATTCCAGATATCTTTTTGGAAAACCACATACAATTTTGATGAAGTTATATTTTAGCTTGTATCACATCTTAATTGCTGAATTTATTTTGAATACAAATATTTGGTATTATCTGCTGGTAGTTATTTTAAGTTAAAGTCAATTTGTATATAAAATACTCTGCAATTGCGTATTTATGCTAAAATTGACATATCTGAAAGCTTAATCAAGAGTATTCATTAAGACTTTTTTTTCAAGTAGTGCATTGCAAACACTTTGTAACTCTTTTGTGACAGGGAATCCTCTTGGTATATGATATTACAAATTATCAAAGCTTTGAGAATTTAGAAGATTGGTGTACTGTGATGAAGAAAGTGAGTGAGGAGTCAGAAACTCAGCCACTGGTTGCCTTGGTGGGCAACAAAAGTAAGTTGTTACTGCTTATTTATGTTTGGTAAAGTTCATTTCTTGTTATGAACTAGATGTTTGTATTCCCCACCCTCCCAGTTTATATGTTGAAGTCCTCATCCCCAGGGTGATGATATTGGAGGAGGGGGTCTTTGAGAGATAATTAGGTCATGAGAGCAGAGTCCTTATGAATGAGATGAATGCCTTTATAAGTAGAGACATGGAAGAGGTGACCTCTCTCTCTTTCTGCCATGTGAGGATATGGAAAGAAGGTGGTCATCTGCAAACCAAGAGGAGTGTCCTCACCAAATCCTGAATCTGCCAGCACCCTGATCTTGGACTTTCAAGTCTTGAGAGCTGTGAGATCTAATGTTTGTTGTGTGGGCTATAGTTTATGACATTTTGTTATAGCAGCCCAACCTGAGAACTTAACAAGACATTTGCCTATTAAGTTTTTATATTTAAAAAAAGATTTCATATTTGGAGGCAGCTTTTCTGAAGTGAGCAAATTGTTTGAGTAAGAAATTCCTAACAGTGTGCACAATTTTTTCAATAACTGTTTTGATACATGTGGTCTATCATAACTACTCTGCTGCTTTGGCCAATTCCTGTGAAGGTAAGTTTGGTTCTGACAGTGTGTGTTTTGGTTTTCTGTGGCCTAAGGAAGCAGCATGGACTATTAAGAACAGCAGCACAGCTGCAGGTTTTATGATGTTGCATTGCAGTTTCAGCTCTGTCCCAGAGGTTTCGTGAGAGATGTTTCATTAAATGAGCCCCTATTTTAGGGAAGAAAGCACTATTACATGGAATTTTATTTGCATGGTTCTTTGTTTCTATCTTTTAAAAACTTCTTTTTCTGATTTTTTTTTGGGTTTGTTCAGGTATACAGATAATTTTTTTTAAAGAATATATTAGGGAGAGGAGCAATTTTTGGTAAAAAATAGGGACTAGTAATTTTTGAGATGTGTCTTTTGGGCTATGATGTATATATAACATAAAATCATAAAACTGAACTCAGTACAAGATTGTTATTTGGCTCCTACTTGTGCAGTGCAGTTACTTGGAAAAAGAGACATCAATAAGGGTTTTCAAATGCAGTTATGTTCACTTAATGATGAGATACGTTCTGAGAAATGTATTATTAGGCCATTTTGCCGTTGTGTGAACATTTATAGAGTGAACTTACATAAACCTAGATGGTCTAGCTTACTACACACCTAGACTACATAACGTCGCCTATTACCTCTAGGCTACAAACCCATATAGCATTTGCTGGGTTGAATACTGTAGGCAATTGTAATGTTATGGTATTTGTGTATCTAAATATAGAAAAGGTACACAAAATATGGTGTAAAAGCTCCATTATAATCTTGTGGAACCATCATTTGATATGCATGCAGTCCATTGTTGATGGAAACATCATTTTGCAACACATGACTGTATATGAAATATTATGATATGGCATGATCTTCTCCAACTTATTTGAGGTCAGAAAAGAGAAAATGAATTTAAATTATACCATGGAGAATTTAGGTTCAGGAACTGTTTCCTGACTATAAGCATTGTTAAATCAATACCTATGTTTACTACCAAGAGAATTAACTTTTCCAAAGATCTTTAAAAGCACAGTACATTTTTTTTCTGTAATTGTTTAGGAAACAGTGCTTCCTGAAGGACCAAACTAAGATTTCTGCATTATATAGTTTTGCACACTGAAATGAGTATTGAATAAATTCAAACTTTAATTTAAAACAATAGTGAAATGGGTGTGAATATAATTTTTCTGAAGAGTTAAACATATAGACATTATCATACTCTCTGGAAAACAGTATTACATATCATAAAATTTCATGGCTTGGGCAGAAATTGTAGCTTTTTTTTTTTAACCTTATTTAAATTTTGCTCTCCTATTTTGTAAATAATTCTTTTTAATTGAGTGAATCAGACACTTCAGTTCATTGAAAATCTTCCTTTACAAATCATGAATTTTGGTGAGCTTAAGTTCTATTTTTGGTTGCAGTTTTTCATTTTAGGAGACCATTTCTTAGTCAGGTGTCATACAAAGCATCGGCTTATATCATGGTTACATTTGTGCTTTATTGGAGGTTTCCCAGCACCTTACGGGAAATTACAGAGTAGAGGAGGGAGAAGGGTTGGGATTTGTTTTGGTTTCTTTGAGGATGTAATGTAACCATTATTCAGGGTAATGGTGTAGTGATGCCTAATTATATACATTATGTTATGTGTTGATGCTAACCTCTGAGGCATCCACCACTTGTTACTGTCAAAGGCAGGATATCAGACTAGATGGGCTATTGGACTAGGATGATGGTGCCATGCCTGGTTTTTAAAAACAAATATTTATATAGGTTGTTTGAATTTATGCAAAAACCTAATACACTGTTATGTTTGAGATTTAATAGCATGAAAGTCAAGAGGTTTTTTTCACTTTTTTATAACCTCCTTCTTTTATATATTTATAATACCCCCTTTTAGAATGCAATCATATAACAGAGTATGTAGTCACATAGCATGTTATATATGTAAAGTGAAGAGATTATAGGTGAATACTTCCCTGAATATGACTTACTGCATAATCTGTCACTGGCCCAATTTCATGTGTTCACATAATGAAAGACCTTCTGCAGTTAAGCCTATTAGGGCTTTAACTCATGAGTTCCCTGAATATTTTATGATCTCTGTTTTCAAATTGATGTTATGTTAGTATAATATAGTAGTATGTACTTATTTTATTTTGGGGGGATGTAGTTATATTAAAAAGCAATCAGATTGACAAAGCCTTTTTGCATTGGTTAAAGATAAAGAGACACATAATAGAAAGACATCTGAAACTGGATGATTATGCTCATTGGCTAAACATAGTCATCTTCTGCCTAAATGTGCTTTTAAAAAAAATCATTGTGCTCTAGTCTTTGAAACTTAAATAGAAGGCACTTGTTAAAAAGAAATAGGCATAGACTGTGAAAATATTAGCAGCAGGAACCAGCTTTTCATCAGAGTTAGTAGAAGGAGAGAGAAAGAGAAGGAGTACGTGTTTCCATACAAGGAGTATATGTGTGTGTATGTGTACACATGCACACTTATTCCATACTAAGAGCTTATAATCAGTAACTTACAAGATTATTTTCTTTTAATTAAAGTGTAATAAACTCTCCAAAATTTGAACTGAGGATAGAGGATAGTCTTATATAAAGATGAGTTGTGGGCTTATTTTTTCAAAAAATTGAGGTTTGTTATGTTTAAATATACAGAGCAACTAGAGTAGGTTAGTGAAATGACCAGTGGAGGAAGAGATGTGTTTTAATGAAAAAAGGGATTGATAGTAAGTATATTAATTATTTCAAAATATAATTCTTTAAAACATACAACTACTAAAACAAATTAATTCTATATTCTGTCAGATGGCAATTAGTGTTATTTCTTTGTACTGTTTAAGATATTAAATGAAGTATCAAGTAGTGATTAAGGCCATAGAGCATTGGATTTAGATAGACTTTGCTTACAAGCCCACTTTCTTCGATTAAGAGCAGCATGACATTAGACAAGTTACTTTACATCTTTAAGCCTCAGTTTCTCCATGTCTGGAAATAAGGATAAATGTTTCTGTCTGATAAAGTTGGTTTAAAGATTAAATGAGATATTGCACAAAAAACACTGAACATGTGATCTTTTGCATAGTAAATGCTCAGTAACTATATGTTATTGTTAATAATAATAATAGCCTTTTAAAAGTAGAGTATAGATAGCTTCATCTTGAATTATTACAAGTTAGTAGGGGTGAAACAGGTTTCTTATGAAACTTTCCTGGAGGAAATCGTTCTTAGAGAATTCCTTTGTCACAATCTTATCTCCTCCCCCCCCGATTGATAGCTCTCATATTATGTGTTGGGTAGGACCATTCATTTAACAAACATTTTTTAGTATCAGCTATGTGTATTAAGCTAGTCATTGTTAGTGTGCTCAAAGGTTGTGTCAATTGTGAATCCCAAAGGAGTGATTGGAACCTACCAACCTAGGTCTCAATTTTATTCTTTTTCTCTGACATCTTCAAGTTTATTAAACATTTGACTGCTTTCTTTTGCTCTGTTGTTGAAACTTTTAAATATAGTTATTAATGTCAGCGAGATGACTGACTAGAGACACCTGGCACTCATTTTTCCCACAAGAAAAGACCAAGTTAGTGAGTAAACATCTAAGATTTGACTGGACTGTTGACTGGAAATTGCTTGAGTGCAACAAGGGAATGGAGAGTCACCTGTGATGATTGGAAACACAGGAGGGCAGAATGGAGCCCTATATCTGCCTAGATCAGAATGGCTAGAGACAGGAGAGATATCTTTTTGTAAGGTTCAAGGTAAGCAGAAGATCCTCACCAGCCCCCATTGCCTCTGCAGATACTATATTTCTTATTACAGGACAGTACCACAGTCCTGAGCTGAGTTTAGAGAGCTGCCAGGAATTCACAGAGCTGCATTGCTCTGGATTGGAGCTCAAGGTGTGTGCTCCCAACCCCCTGCCACTCTTTGTGGGGCCAGCTACTGCAGCACAGTGCCATCTTGAGAACAGAGCCACTTCTGTAGTGTGCCCTTCTGTAGCCCTTGGGCTCCGTCTTCATTTCACCAAGCCCACATGGGTGGCTGAACACCACAACCCCAGGTTCCTGAAGCCTGGGCCCAGGATTGGCTGTGACTCTAGTCTTGCACAACAGGAAAGCCAGCCCTTGCCACTTGCACTTCAAGCTGGAGGAATGAAAAATCTGGCAGTCCTTCTCAGGCCAAACTGCCCTTGAGCCAGCTAAACTACTGTGCACCCTCTCTCAGGAAAAGAAGTCCCTGAGCCATTGAGCAACTGACATGCCCACAGGCCCATGGAACAGCTCTATGCCTGGACTCAGGGCCTAAGAAACAGCCCCATGGGGCCACCGCCCAAAGCAGACATGTTCCCAGGCCAACCAAGCAGCTGTGCATCTGTGTCCTGGGTCTGGGAAAAAGCCCACGGGTAACCTTAGCAGGCACATCCTCAGGCTGATTGAGTTGCTGTGCTCCCCTGTGGCAGGCCTGAGAAATAGCCCCACAGGATGACCCTGCAAGACGTGCCTCTGGACTAGCTGAGCTTGTGTATGTGGCTGCCCCAGGCCTGGGAAACAATCAGCTGGGCCACCCCTAGGCCAGTTGAGAAGCCATGCATCCACATCCAAGGCCTGAGAAGCAGTCCTGTGGTCTACCCATGGCAGGCATGCCCTCCCAGGCTTGTCAAGCAGCTATGGGCCCCTGCCACTGGCCAGATTAACTGGCCTATAGTCCTAATCCCAAGGTGGCCCATTTACTGTGTGCATATATGTACCCCCGACTTGAGAAGCAGTCTGGCGAGGCCACCCCTGGAAAAGCTGCACCATCACTGCCACACACTCTCTCAACCTAGGTCACCAAGACACTCACATATGTCACTAGCGTGGATTACAACTGAAGAAACTACACGGAGACTACACTATGATGTCTACCTGGAAACAAGGCCAACACACCCCACTGAACTGACCCCCAGATGCCCATGTATACAAATATATCTTTCCTATGAAACCTACTCCATACAATGGAAGAGATGACTCCTTCACCAGAGGCATAGAAATCAATGTAGAAACACATCAAATACGGTAAAGCAAGAAAACATGATACCTATAAAGGAACACAATAATTCTCCAGTAGCAAACTGCAGTCATAAAGAAGTACACAAAATGCCAGGAAAAAAAATAAAAAAATATAAAAACCATAATCTTAGGGAAAATCACTGAACTACAAGATAATATAGATTAAAAAAATTCAACTAATTTGAAAAATAGTTTATAACATGAATGAGAAATTAACAGAGAGATGTCATAAAAAGGAACTAAACCAAAGTCTTGGAGCTGAATAATTTAATGAAGGAATATAAATACAATCAAAAGTTTTCAAAACAGACTAGACCAAGCAGAAGAAAGGATTTCTGAACTTGAAGACAGGCCTTTTGAATAACAAAGGGAGATAAGAAAACCAAGAAAAGAAAGAATGGTGAAAGCCTATAGGATTTATGAGACACTATTAAGCAAACAAATGGATTATGGTATTCCAGAAAGAAAACAGAAGGGAAAAGATGTACAAAACATATTTATTGAAAGAATAGCTAAAAACTTCCTGACTCTCAAAGGCATATGAACTTCTAGATCCAGAAAGCTCAAAGAATCCCAAATAGATTAAACCCAAACAGGTCCTCTACAAGGTACATTATTGTCAAACTATCAAAACTCAAAGACAAAGAAATAATTCCCAAAGAGCAAGATAAGAGCATCAGGTGGCATATAAGGGAATCCCCATTGAACTAGCAGCAGATTTCTCGGCAGAAGGCCTGCGGGCCAGGAGAAAATGGGATAATATATTCATAGTACTGAAAGCGGGGGTGGGGTGGGGTGGGGGTGGAACAATAACAACAACAAAAATCTATCAGCCAAGAATATTATACCCAGTGAATCTATTCTGTAGAAGTGAAGGAAAAGAAAATCTTGCCCAGATAAGCAAAAACTAAGAAAATTTATTACCACTACAATGGCCTTACAAGAAATGCTCAAGGGAGTCTTACATGTGAAGATGCAAAGATGCTAATCACCATTATGAAAATATGTAAAACTGTAAAATTCCTTGCTAAAGCCAATACACAAAGGAGAAAGAGAAAGAAATCAAAACTTATCACAACAAAAACCACCTATAAAAATAATAAGAGAGGAAGGAAGGAACAAATGATTCATAAAACAACCAGAAAGCAACCAATAAATAAAATGACAGCAGTAAATCTTCAGTTATCAATAATAACTTTGAATGTAAATTGATTAAACTCCCAATTTAAAATATATAGACTGACTGAATGGATCAAAACAAAACAAAACAAAAAACCAAGACCCAACCATATGCTGCCTATGAGAAAATCACCTCACTTGTAAAGACATACATAGGTTGAAAGTGAAGGAATGGAAAAAGATTCCATACAAACAGAAACCAAAAGTAGAAGTAGCTATACTTACATGAGACAAAACAGATTGCAAGTCAAATGTTGAGCAAGGAGACCAAAAGGATATTATATAATAAAGAGGTCAATTTGGCAAGATAATATAACAATTGTAAGTATATATGTATCCAACATAGGAGCACTCAGATATATAAAGCAAATATTAGAAATAGACTACAATATACTAGTAGTTGAGCACACCAACACCCTACCCTCAGCACTGGACACATCATCTAGACAGAAAATCAAGAAAGAAGTATCAGATTTAAGCTGAATGATAGGCAGCATTGACCTAACAGATATTTACAGAATAGGTCACCCACCCAATAGCTACATTATACACATTCTTTTCATTAACACGTAGAACTTTCTCCAGGATTAACCATATGTTAGGACAAATCAAAAAAGTAAAAAATTTAAAAGCGTATTAAGTATCTTATCTGACCACATGGACTAAAACTAGTAATTAATAATAAGTAACATTTTGAACAATGCAAATACATGGAAACTAAACAATATTTTCCTGACTGGCTAATGGATTGAAGGAATAAATTAAGAAGCAAACTGCAAAATTTCTTGAAACAAATGAAAATAGAAACAACATATCCCAAAACATATGGGAGACAGCAAAAGCAGTACTAAGAGGCAAATTTATGGCAATAAATGCCTACATTAAAAATGAAGAAGGATTTCAAATAAAAAATAATGAATCTCAAAGAACTAGAACGGCAAGAACAAACCAAACCAAACCCCAAATTAGTAGAAAGAAAGGAAAAATAAAGATCAGAGCAGAAATAAACAAAATTGGGACCAAAAAAGTACAAAAGATCAACAAAGCAAAAACAATTTTTTAAAGATGAAATTTAGAAACCATTAACTAGACTAAGAAATAAAGAGAGAAGACCCAAATAAATAAAATCAGAAATGAAAAAGGAGATGTCACAACAGATACCACAGAAACAAAAAGGATCATTAGAAACTACTATGAATAACTAAATGTCAATGCATTTGGAAACTTAGAGGAAAAGGATAAATTGCTGAAGACAGACAACATACTAAGATTGAAGCAAGAAGAGATAAAGAAGACCTAAACATGCAGTGACTTTCACCTGTAATCCCAGTATTTTGAGAGGCTGAAGTGGGAGGATCGCTTGAGCCATGTGAGACCAGCCTGTCAGCATAGTGAGACCTCATCACCACACATACACACACACAAAACATATTATCTGTGGCTTCATGGTGTGCACCTGTACTCTCAGCTGCTCTGGAGGCAAAGGCGGAAGATGGCTTGATTGCCTCAGGAAATCAGTGTTGCAGTGAGCTGTGATAGTGCCACTGCACTCCAACCTGGGTGACAGAGTAAGACTCCAATTGAAAAACAAACAAGCAAACAATAACAAAGCAATATCCACCCACAAAGTCCAGAACCATATCGCTTTACCACTGAATTCTGTTGACGCTTTAAATAATAATACTAACTCTTAAAGTATTAAAAAAAAATGAGGTTGTGAATACTCTTCCTAACTCATTCTGCAAGGCCTGCATAGCCCTGACACCAAAACTAGATGAGGACACAACAACAGCAACAAAACTAGAGGCCAGTATCTCAGCTGATGAACATTGTTGCAAAAATTCTCAAAAACAAAAACACCTAACAAATGGACTACAACAGCACATCAAAAAGATTATATACCATGATCAAATGGGACTTATCCCAGGAATATAATTGTTCAATGTATGCAAATCAGTAAAAACAGTATATTACATCAATAGAATGAATGAAAAAAACCCATTTGATCTTCTCAATAGATACAGAAAAATCACTTGATAAAGTTTAATGTCTCTTTATGATAACTTAATACAGTAAGTATAGAAGGAAAGTACCTAAACACAATAAAAGCCATATATGATAGACCCACCGCTAACATCATACTGAACAAGGAAGAGAATTATTAGGGAGGATACTAGAGTATAGGATGGGTAAGGGGAAGGGAGGAATAGGGAAATTTGTTAAGGAATGCAAATTTACAATTAGGAAGAATAAATTCTAGTGTTCTATACAAGGCTAGGATGACTATAGTTAACAATAATATACTGTATAGTTTCAAATAGCTAAAGGAAGATATCGAATGTTCCCAATACAAAGGAATGATGTGTTTGAGATGATGAGTATGCTAGTTACACTGATCTGATCACTATACATTATATGTACTGAAATGTCACTAGGTACCCCATTAATATGTACACATACTACTTCTCAAAAATATCAAAAAATATAGTTATGTCCACATCTTCATGGAAGACTATACTTTTACTTTAGTTAGGTAAAAATAAGTAAATTTCTGGTAGGCAAATATCAAAATGGGAAAAAGCGTAAGAAATCTATTTATTCTTTGTGTGCCATAGAAATTTAGCTGAAATTTAATCTACAGCCCCAGGTGGAGCAAGATATCTGAAAAGCCACAGATTCTACCACATAAGCACCTGAAAAGAATTTTATTGCCATGTAAAGCAACTTCTGCAAGGTCTAATCCTGACTGAAAATCTTCCAGTACCCTTACTTGATCAGAACTTGTGCTGAAGAGTCTAGGAGTTTTTAATGTTTATCCACCTAAGGGTTCCATGCATGGGTGGTTCTGGCCATGGCTTATCACACCACCAAAACTTCTCATGTGAACTATAGTAGTTTCCTAAGTGGTTTTCCTGCTCCTAGCTTTGCTCTCCTACTATCCAGTTCCCAAATGGCAAATCATATTGTTTATCTTTTCTGCTGAAAACCCTTTGATAGTTTTCCATCATACATAAAATGAAATACAAACTTGTAATCCAAGTTTACTAAGGTCTAGGTGTTCAGGTTCTTACCTGTCATTCAGATCTTATCTTCTAGATGCTTCCTTGACCACTAATATAAACTCATGGTATGTTTATCTGTCATCTGTCTCTATCTATCTATCTATCTATCTATCTATCTATCTATCTATCTATCTATCTATCTATCTATCTATCTCTGTCTGTCTATATCTATCTATCTATATCTATCTATGTCTGTCTCTATCTATCTATCTATCTATCTATCTATCTATCTATCTATCTATCTATCTATCTATCTACTCATCCATCCATCCACCCATCCATCTATCTATCTTTTCTCTTCCTCAAACATTTCAAGTTCATTTGTACTTATAGTTTCTTCTACTTGAAATGCTTTTCCCCTGCTCTTTGCTTTTGGCTAGCTCCATTTTGTCATTCACATCTCATCTTAAATGTCATCTTTTAAAAGTTGCCTTCTAAAGGAGTCACCCACTCTTCCTTTCTATCAGGTCATTATATTTCAGTTGTCTGGATAGTCTTATTGCCATATGATAATATTTCTTGTTTGTGTTTTCACTAAATTCTAAGTGCTATGAAAAGTAAGGTCCTCATCACTTAGAACAGTGCCTGAATGAATATTGAATGAATAACAGCCTTTTTATGAAAACTGTTATTAGAAGTATTTATGGCCCTAGATGTGTTATTCAGGGAAGATGATTTTTTTAATGTGGAAAAATGTATATGGAGATATAGAGAACCTATTAGATGGCCTTCAGACTTGGCTTACTAAATTCTACTTTGTTGAGTAATGTCAGAGAGAATTTCTTAGGAGATACATCATAGTTGTTTTATGCTAGATCATGATTAAAATAAAATGTCATAGAATTTATGTCATCATTTTAAGTTAAATATAAAATATTTGTGAAGCTTGCTTTTTTCCCCTAACTTGTAACGTTTACATAATGTTAGAAGTCTACACATTAGACTTTTTATTTACAGAGTTCTAATTTTTGTGTTTAAGTAAAAATTATAGCCAGGCTCTCAGCGCTTTGGGAGGCAGAGGCGAGAGGTTTGCTTGAACCCAGGGGTTTGAGCCAACCTGGGCAACTTGGCAAGATCTTGTCTCTACAGTAAATCAAAAAATTAGTCAGGCATGGTGGTGTGTGAAAGACTGAGGTGGAAGGATTGCCTGAGCCCAGGAGGCTGAGGCTGTGGTAGCGATGAGTATGGCACTGCACTCCAGCCTGGGAAACAGTGAGACTCTGACTCAAAAAAAAAAAAAAAAAAAATTATATTTGCACTGAAGTACAGTTTTAATTTTTTAAAGTGTTTCAGGCAAGGGTATAATTGAAATGAAGTAAAAGTTCAAGAATATTAACTTTTTTTTTTTTTTTGAGTTGGAGTCTCACTCTGTCGCCTAGACTGGAGTGCAGTGGCCGCTTCTGGCCACCGCAGCCTCGACCTGCTGGGCTCCGGCGATCCTTCCGCCTCAGCCTTCCAAGTAACTGGAACTACAGGCGCGCGCTACCACACCTGGCTAATTTTTTTATTTATTGTAGAGATGAGGTCTCACCAAGTTGCCCAGGTGGGTGTCGAACCCACGGGCTCAGGCAATTCACTCACCTCAGCCTCCCAAGGCGAAGGATTACAGGCTGAGCCACCGAGCCCGGCTAAGAATATTAACTTTTAAAAATACGAATTTTAAATTCAATCCATGCCACATTGCATTTTAATTTTTTTATTTATTATTTTCTATGTTTAATCTGTTATGCTTTTCTACAATCTGATACATCAGCTAGTTTCTCCTTGACTAACATTCTCAGTTGGATAGATTGTAAACATAACTGACAGAGGTTGCATAGAAGCTGCCCTCTTCTTGATTTATAGCTTCTTAGTTAGTGGAGGGGTGGTGGTTATCGGTAACTTGTATTGGGGGTAGGAATTATCATGCTCCGGTATAGAGTGGATGGATGAATGATTTCTACTCTTAAAGATATTAACCAGATCCTTTCCTAAATAAAGACTAATAACTCAGATTTTTAAACAATCTTCATGACAGATGAGGGCGTAGAGAAGAGTGCATCAACACTAATTAAGAATGTTGAGTGTATATTCTTCTTAACAGTGATTGATTGATCTTGGAGTGCTATCTCTGCCCAGGAAGTGATGTTTTACTTGGGAGGTTTAAAGGTTACATTTTAATGTACTCTGTAAGTTGCGTTCCCTGAACTCAGTGGCGATGTATTAGTAAAATAAGTAAATTTCAACTTAAAAATTTTACTGATGCTTTCAATAAAATTATCACAAGGCTTTTAAAAGACTTCTTTTTTCCCAGTGATAGAAAAGTATAAGATATGGCTATACATCCAGTTTGAAAAACTTCATTAGAATTTACATGAAAGTCCTTGCCTGTACTGTGACTCTTCAGGGTCTTCAAAAGTTCTTGCTTTATCTAGAGAATAAATATGTAAAACTGTTAACTAGGTAACATTTAGTTTGATTCTTTTTTTGAAGGAATCGTATCAACTTCTATAAAATTTATTACCTACAATATTATACCAAAGTGAACCAGTCATTGTTACCAATATTTTCAAGAGAGCTTATACTTTGTAAAGTATAAACAAAAACTCTTTTGAGTGTTTTAAAAGTTTGTTCTGTTTATACATTTTAAACTAAAGCATTCTGTCCCTTTCCCCATTTCTTTTACTACTTTGCTTCTTTTTTGTTCCGGATAACAGTGTCAGATCCAAGTGTCTTTCTCAAATGGATGGATATTTCTGTTACTCTTGCTTGTTCTTCTTTTCTGTACATGTCTATTTTTCAAATACAGCTATGATCATTTACTTACTGGAAGATATGGAGGGCATTTCTATATATCGAATGAGAAAGTATTTAAATTTGTATACTAAAGTTAAAGTTGTTCTCTTACACAATATCTCACACTCCTACTGTATTTTCAGAGCATGTTGATAGCATTTCAGATTGGATGGTTTGAGTAGCATCTCCAAATCAATCGCATACACTTGCCTTCAGACTGATGTTTTTACTGACAACTGTTGGGGAAGAAAATATCAAATGAGTACTATTTTATAAATTAATCGAAAACTGTTTTCATCTATTGCAGTGGTGTTATTTCATTATTCCATAATTACTTTTTTGGATAGCCTATCCCAAACCATTTTGACAGTACCGTAATTTACTTAGCATGAAAAGTATTATGGTTTTAGTGTGTGTGTGTTTTTTTCCATTTTTTGGTTTGGGAGCGTTGTATAAGCATTTGGGCTGTAACAATCTGTTTCTATGATTTTCATCCATCTTTTCTATCATAATAGAGAAGGTTTATTAAATGCTATAGAAATTATAATTCATCTTATTTTTGTTTCTTTTATAATGAATCTCCAATTTTAAATTTAGAAGAAATTAATTATTAAGTGTTACATTAATATCACATAAAAGAACACAGCTATACACACAGATTTCTTTGTGGAATATAATTTAAATCCCTTTAATAATGTATTTTAATTTATACGTGTAAGGCTGTAGAACAAAACCAATGTAAGTTTAAAAAAACACTATACTGGAGATTAGAAAACTTCAGATTTTCTTCTGCTACTGCCATTTTATCTACCTATATGAGCTTGGGCAATTTACTCAACCACTTAGGATCATCCTCATGTATGAAATGGATAAATTGCACTGGGTAATACCTAAGCACCTTCTACTCCTAAAACTTGATGAGCCAAACGATGTTTAACTGTAAAATTTCTTAATTGACCATATTTATTGTCAGATAGTTTTAAGAGAGTTTAATTTTAGCTTTATTTATGGTTTAAACTTTGTCTTGTTTTTATCAAGATGATTTTTGGGGGCACATTTTATTACAGTTGTTAGATTACTAAGACTCTTGTTTGTCACCCTAAATCTCCACCAGCAGTTGAGTAGATGAAGAAAATGTGGTGTGCGTAAACACACACACACACACACACACACAAACACACACACACACACACACACACACACACAAACACACACCATGGAATAATATGCAGCTGTACAAAAGAATGAAATCAAGTATTTTATGGCAATGTGGATAGAACTGAGGCCATTATCCTAAGTGAACTGACTCAGAAGCAGAAAATCAAAAATCTCATGTTCTTACTTAAAGTGGGGAGCTAAACAATGAGTATACATGGACATAAAGATGGAAATAATGAGACTGAGGACTCTAAAAAAATGGGGTCATTTGGGAGGAGTTCAGGGTTGAAAAATTACCTATTGGGCACAATGTTCAATATTTAGGTGATGGGTACACTAGAATCCCAGTCCCTACTGTGATACAATATACTCATGTAATAAGCACATATACCTCCCGGGGTACAAAAGATCCATTTGTATATATAGCATGTGGATAGGAGTATATACATAATAAGTATAGTTATTATTTAGTAATAATACATCTTGATTTATTGAATTTTTACTATTTGTCAGGCACACCCTGGAAATACGGCCACCTTTGGGGCATTTTGGGAAGATCTGAAAATAGTCTTGTGTGTTTGTGTGTCTGTGTGTGTACACGCTTAAAATTGCTCTTGAACTTAGAATTTACATTATACACATAGTTGTTTTGATAGCTAAATTCTTACCCCTAATTAATCTCTTAATTTTCATTTGAAATTTAAGTTTGAAAAGATGAGTAACTGTACTTTCCTTTAAGTATATTTATTTTATAGTGTGTTCTATCACTTTAATAGAGGTAGACATTATGAGTAGTGGTTAAGGACACAGACTCCTAATTAAGATCACTTAGGTTCTGACATGGGTTCACTTATTAACTGTGTGACGGTGGCAAGCTACTTATCCTCTTTGGACTTCAGGTCTTCATCTGTAAAGTGGGACTAATAATAGCACCTAGCTCATAAGAAAGTGGTTGTAAGAATTGAATGTATTAAAAGATCCTAGAACTATGCCTGTTATATAATAGAGTGTGTGTGAGTTGTCATTGTAATCTTCCCCCCCCCCCTTTTTTTTTTTTTGAGTTGGAGTCTCACTCTGTCGCCCAGACTGGAGTGCAGTGGCTGCTCCTGGCCACCGCAGCCTCGACCTGCTGGGCTCCGGTGATCCTTCTGCCTCAGCCTTCTGAGTAGCCAGAATTACAGGCATGCGCTACTATGCCCAGCTGATTTTTTTTATTTATTGTAGAAATGAGGTCTCGCCAAGTTGCCCAGGCAGGTCTTGAACCCGCGGGCTCAGGCAATCCACTCATCTCAGCCTCCCAAAGCGCGGGATTACAGGCTGAGCCACCGAGCCCGGCTGTCTTTCCCATTCTTGCTTCGAGTCCTGTCTTCTACTTATGGGTAATGAGAAGAAGTCTTGCTAAATATATATGTTTTTTTTGATGTAAGGATTTAAAATCAAATACTTAAAACATTTTGTGAAATGTCTATGAAATACATAGATAATGATTAAAATTTTGGTTATAATTAATGTTAGAGAGCCAAACCTTCATTTAAGTTATAGCTAAAAGTACATTTTTCTGAAAATTTGTTTAAGTGCATTTGTTAGAGATGTTATGATTTTGATATCTAATCTGAATGGTGAAGGCTGTTGTACTGTTACTGTGAATTTTTTATCACATTTATTTGGCTATGCAGACTTGTGTCTAATCAAAAAAGATGCTGCATAAACCATCGTTTGAGTTTGAATGTGCTTCTGGTTTTGGTTGAGGTATAAATGTTATTTCTGGCTGTATCCTTCATAGTTAGCTCTTCCTACAACAAATGGAAAGTCCTTAATTATACCTAAGGGAATAATTAATCCATAGTGGACATATGGTGGACAAAAACTGAGTCTAGTAAATGAAATTCAATTATAAATGGTAGATGTGTGAATGCTTACAAAGTCTGGCAGTTACAGAAGATCGAATATTTGAGATTAGCAAATTTTGTGTACAGCATAGTTCTTTATTGTTGTATTTGTGTTACATGTGTATTTTTAACTTCAATGAAAAGATGTTCTCTCAAATTATGTATTCACTGTTCATTAAGCTTTGTGATGTGACTTTGATGTTAGCAATAGAGGCTGATGATCTCACACTATTGGAAAGTTATTGCTCTTTTGATTAGGGGCAGTTAATTAGCATTAACCCAGAACAGCTCTTGGGTTTTATGGATTTGAGTGTTATATGTGGTTGCACTGCTCCAGCAAAAGGTTAAGTATTAATGGAAAATGGTCACAGCCCTTTTACGTAAAGAAAACATGTTACTTGTAAGTTTTCTTTTGATTTCACCTTTACAGTTACATTGAATGTCTTCATTCATTTAGCCATTCATAAAGCAAATATTGTTGCACATGCAATGGATAATAAGTCTTTTTAGGACTACTTGTGTGGTATGTCACAGATCATTAACTGCAAGTAACCACCTGACTTGAGAGAAGCCTGGAAGCATCATTATAGTGAAATAAGCTTTTGTTTAGGTATCACTGCAGGACTTTATAGAAGTGTCACCAATTGCTACTGTGAAAATATATTCTCATTATCATTCAGGGAATGGTAAAGATTAACTGCTGTAACAGTTAATGGAGATATATTGACAACAATGGGAAAAATAGGAATAAGTTTTATTGTGGTTTGTATTTCATCTAATTTTAAAGAATTATTAGGTGATTAATTAGGCTAAATGAAGTGATGTTTAAAAAAATTTAAACATTATAGAGGGTTGTCTCACAAAATGAGACATAGGCATTCCAAGCTGGTGTAGAGTTCTACAATTTCCAGACTGCTCTGGATTCCGTAAATGAGGTGATTCTTTAGGATGCTTTCAACTCTGTGTGTGAGTCTGTATAGTGTATTAACTTAAAGGCATGTTCTGAATTCTTCCTAATTTGAAGTACCTTTAAATCAAGTAGCATGAAAAGGCAGGAGCAAACTTTTTATGTAACTAACTTAGTCAATGCCTAAAGCACTAAATTCTCTTTATGAGTACACGACTACTTAGGCACATAATGTCATGAATCCTTCTTTCAGGAAACTGAGTCTTGTGGACAGAAGATGAATATAATGGCAAAAACCATCTTATTTCCATGATAAGGCTAAGTCTGCAAAAGACTGAAGTATTCAATTTGCAAAATTTGTAGGGTTTGGGTACATAAATGGAAGGACTGAAATTTTGGCAGAATGTTATATTTTAAAACAAGGCCTAATTAGACAGAAATCTTGACTGCTTAAGTATTTGATTCATTAAAGGTATTTACTATTTTTAATAGCTTTAATGTAAGCTACTATAATAATTTTTATTTTATCTAGGCTTTATTATTTAAACTATATTATAGTAAAAATTAGATAATAGCACTTGGACACATAGGTGCAGATTAATGTTTGGGTAGATAGCTTGCTGTTCCTTTTTGGTCGATGCTGAGTTGTTGAAGTATGATGATGAAATGATGTTCTCTTTTATAATGCTTGTGTTATGTGTGAGGCATCATGCCAAGTGATCTGTCTGTAAGACTCAAGAAACTGAGTCTTCTGAGTCTTGAGACTAACTTGTCTCTTGTTAAATAGGTAGAGCTGTTTCCCCTCTCTGTGGTCCAATAGCACTAAATCAAATGTCCTTCTTTTGTAAACTTCAGGTATTTTTGTGGAGGTGAGATCATTATGTTCATCTTACTTCCACAACAAGATTTTAAGTTTTCTGAGAAATTTTAAGTGCCAAAATTTTAATCCAGCTCTGTTTTTCTCCAGAGCATATTCATGTCGTTCCATCTTGTTATAGGTAAGTCTTGTGCCAATTCAAGGACGTTCTTTCCATCTGGAATTTAATGTTGGCTCTTTTTGCAATTAGAATAAACAAATAAACATGTATACACGTAATATGACACAAACCGCCAGTAAGACTTTTGCTTTCGGAATATGGAATTTACTATTCCTAACGTTCCACTGCACCCAAAGTAATTCAGGCTATTGGAAAGGAGATTCTGAGGGCTCTTATACACATTTCTGTTTCTAAGAAACTCATTTTAAAAGAGTTTTCTGTAATATTTGTTCTACTTCTGTATTTTTGTGATTTTTTCCCATGCTGCTAACAGATTAGAGGATCGAAATAACTGAAAAATATCTATATTTTTTTTCTAGTACTGTTATAACAAAGCACCTCAGACCGAGTGGCTTTCATAACAGAAAGTTATTTCCTTACAGTTCTGGAGACTAGAACTTCAAGAATCAAGGTGTCAGCAGGTTTAGTTTCATTCTGCTGCCTCTTTCCTTGGCTTGTATGTGGCCGTCTTCTCCTTTTGTTTTTACATGACGTTTTCTTCATGCTTGTCTGTGTCATCATTTCTTCTTCTTGTAAGAACACTAGTCATAGTGGATTACAACCCATTCATGTGACCTCATTTTACCTTAATTACTCTCTAAATGTCCTGTTTCCAAATGCATTAACATTCTGAGATACTAGTATTAGGCTATCAACATATTAATTTTGGGGGAACACAATTCAGCCCACAACAGAGTCATTGTGATTTGGTACATTAGAAAGAAATCTCAAGGAATCACAGAATGTTGATGTTAGAAGCATATAGAAAGCTAAATATTTCTGATTTTCTAATTTTGTTTACTAATGAGGGAACCAAAATTAGAGCCCTTTTAAAAACATTATTAAATGGAAGTTAAATTTTTAATTTTATTTTAAACTTTTAAATATTTAATTTAAACTTTTAAATATTTATTATGTAAAATGTCGATTAATTTATGCAATTAGTCAGACTAGTTAAATTATTTAAGTAACTTTTTTGACATTAGAATCAAATGCCCATGCTATGCAAATGAAGGAAGAATGCTTCTAAGAGTAAATGGTGCCTCCCCCCCCCTTTATTCCTGTCCTGACACTTCTAAAATTATATTGGTTGTTAAAAGAAAGGTGAAAGTGAGTTGGTTTACAGAAATACAGAAACACAGTACTCTCTGTGACTTCCAAATGCATATTTAGTATTCAAGTGATGCCCTTTTACACTGAGTATGGTAGGTTAAATTTTTAAAAGCTTGGTTATTTTACTTATTTTTGAACTAGTGCTTTTCTCAAGTTTAATAAATATGAAGCATATGGAACGTCACCTTAAATTATTTTTGGAAGATGGTGAAGTATAAATTAACTATTCAAGACTCTATTGGACATATGTAAAAAGTAACTGTTTTTAATAAACAGCTCTACTTAAATTTGTATTGTTACACTCTGTCAGTCCTTGTGTAATAAAAGATTTTGAGGTGGATAGCTTTTTTTTTTCCAAGTGGATTGTCCCAGAAAAAAAACTTTCAGTTGCAACAAAGTAGTCATGACACACTTGGTATGTGCTCTGTATTACAAATAATTTAATAATAATAAGGTTGATATACATATATAATTTTATCTTGTGCTCTGATGTGCTTTCTAAAGAGATGGATGGAGAGGCAGCTTGTGCTTTGGGAATTATACATGTTTAATTGTGTTTTGAAGGCATTATTTATATGTTTTGTGTTGGAGAAAAATGTGAAGATTAAGAGAGGACCTAGGTGTGTTATATGCATGATATAAAACTTTGTTGCTCATGTGTTAATCTAGATTGGTAAAATAAGAATCATCCCATGCGATTGTAAATTATATTAACTTTCAAAATTTTAAGATGTAGTTATAGGATTTTTTTAAAATGGGCAAATAGTTCATATACCATATAATTCAATATTTTAAAGTATACAGTTTTTGGTATATTTACTAGGTTGTACAACTGTTGCCACTAATTTCCAAACATTTTTATCACCCCAAAAAGAAGTCCTGAAGTTATCAGCAGTCACTTACTTTTTCCTCCCCTTCTCCCTATCTCACGAGCCCCTAATCTACTTTCTGTGTTTGGTTTTATTTATTTTGGATCTCATATATATGGAATCATGAAATATGTGGCCTTTTGTTTCGGGCTTCTATTATTTATGATAAGATTTTCAAGGTTCACTCATATTTTAGCATGTGTCAGTACTTCATTCCTTTTTATGACTGAATAATATTCTATTTCTTTTGCATTCATCAGAAATTTGGATTGTTTCTATTTTTTGGCTATTATGAATAGTGCTGTTTTAAAACATTTGTGTGCAGGTTTTTGTGTGGGCATACATTTTCGTTTCTCTTGAGCAGCAGACACCAAGGAATGGAATTGCTGGGTCATACAGTAATACTCGGACTCTTTGAGGAACTGTCCAACTACAGCTTCTTGAGGAACCGCACACTGTTTTTGTAGCAGCTGCGCCATTTTACTTTTTTACCAGCAATGTGTGACAGCTGCAGTTTATCCTTAGCCTCATCAGCACTTGTTGTTTTACTCTTTTTAAAAATTATAGCCATGGGCGTGAAGTGGTATCTCATTGTGGTTTTTATTTACATTTCCCTGGTGATTAATGATAAGCATCTTTTCTTGTACTTAATGGCTACTTATATATCTTATTTAGAGAAGTGTCTGTTTGAATCTTTTGCCAGTTTTAAAATCAGGCTATTTGCCTTTTTGTCATTGAGTTTTGAGTGTTCTTTATTAGATATTATATTCTTACTAGAAATAAAATTTGTGATAATTTCTCTCTTTGCGGGCTGTTTTTTTCATTTTCTTGGTAATGTCCTTTGATGCAGAACATTTTAAAATTATGCTGTATTTTATTTGCTTGATTGTTTATGCTTTGGGTATTGTATTTAAGACACTGTTGCCTAATTCAAGGCAGGGTTGAAAACTATGTTTTCTTCTAAGATTTTTATGGTTTTAGCTTCTAAGTTTAGGTATTTGATTCATCTTGAGTAAATTTTTTTATATGTTGTGAGTAGGGGTCCAAATTCATTCTTTTACATGTAGATATCCTGTTGTCCCAGCATCATTTGTTGAAATAACTATCCTTTTCCCACTGAGTGGCTTTGATGCCCTTGTCAAAAATCAATTGATTATAGATGTATGGGTTTATTTCTGGACTGTTGCTTCTGTTTCATTGGATCTGTATGTCTGTCCCTACTCATGGGAAGCCTTTTCATTTATTTAGTGTCTCTTTAATTTACTTAAACAATGTGGCTGGGACTATAGGTGCATACCACCATGTCCTGCTAATATTTTGTAGCCATGAGGTCTTGCCGTATTGCCCAGGCTGGTCTCAAACTCCTGGGCTCAAGCAGTTTTTTTTTTTTTGGCCTCCCAAAGTGCTGAAATTACAATGTGAGCCACCACGCCCAGCCTCAAATTGTCTTTCTGCCTTTTTCTTTCCTCTCCTGGAGAGGAATACTTAGTGGTGTCCCACAGTTTTCTGAGGCCTTATTAATTTTTCTTCTTTTTTTCTGTTTCTCAGATTGGGTAACCTCAATTGATCTATCTTCAAATTCATTGATTATTTCATCTGCTTGGTTGAGTCTGCTGTTGAGCCACTCTAGTGAAGTTTTCATTTAAAAAGTACTTATTGGTTCATTCTATGATTTTTGTCACTTCTGGATCTGTTTCTCTGAATGATTTTTATTCCGGTTTTTGCTCATATTTTGTTTTCTTTGCACGTGTAGTGTCCCTTCATTGTATCTTGGACATTCCACATTCTTGAGTGCTATATTTTCTTCTTTTATACTTTGGCAAGCATTGGAGTCGTTTGTGGCTAGGTAAAGGCTTGTTTTCATGCTGTTGAGTGCCTATACTCTAGGGCTAGTTTAGCCCCATTGTAAATTATTCTCTGTGTTCCACTAGATGCCCTGAACATTCAGTGAGTTCCTTTCTGTCTTCCAGTTGAGTATCTCCCAGGTCTGTTTGCATTCTGGGAGTTTTTCTGGTTACAGCTTCCTTGTTCTTCTTTGCCCAGTCTCATGGAGTTTCACTGTATATATGTGCAGCTTAGTAGTCAAAAACAGATGGAAGGAACCTCTTATAAAGATTTCAGGACCTTTTTCCCTTTGTAGATCTTTCCAGTAATCTGCTGCACAGAATCCCGAGTACTTCTGATTTTAACTTTAATCTCAGCTTTCTCTATTTAGTGAGTTCATCCTTGTATTCTCCCTCTATGGTTTAGAAAGTATCTCTAGATAGAGTGATTATAAAACTCACCTTGTTTGTTTCGCTTTTCTTAGGGCTCATATGCTTGTCCTGTATGATATTCATTGTCTGAAAACAATTACTTTATATATTTTGTCCAATTTTATTTATTTATATATTTTTGTCCAGTTGTTTACAGCAAGAAGAAAATCTTGTCCTAGTTATTTTAAGTTGGAAGCAGTAGTATTTTTTTAAAAGTCTTTAAGTATTCAAATATTTTATATCTTTAAAATGTTTTATATCTTCAGATTTACATATCAAATAAATACAGATTATACTTACCCACATATTTGGGTAACTGTTTTCATGAAGAGAATTTCAAAACTTAGAAACAATTAGAAAACCTTAATATATAGATCAGTTTATTTCAGAATAGCGGGTCTATGGAGTATTCTGATTATTTGGATTGTGATATTGAGACATATTCTTACACAGTATACATCCTGGTTTTGTACAAAATGAGGAAGAAAAGGAGGATGTTAACGATGATTAAAACTTCACACAAATCAAATTTTTTTTTAGGGCGTGGCCTTGAAAACCCAGACCTCTTAAAGTACATGGGGTATCCTCTGAATCAAGTTAAACTAGACTTACATTCTTATTAGTCATAATTATCATAATCTTGAGAGTAAAGTTTACCAACACTAAAACTAATTGTGAAATGTTTTGTAGCTCAATCATGTTTTGATTAACCCTGTTCAATAATATGAGTATAATCTCATCAGTATAGTAAGGTAGTATGTTTATTGAGCAAACATCTGTTGAGAGCTTGTTACACCGAGAAATCAGGCTAAATACTGGGAATTTAAAAAGAATAAAACATAGTCCCTACCTTTAAGGACTTGATAGTTTTTTAGATATAGCCATAAAATTGTAAGGAAGGTTGGATTTGTAAGATTAAAAGTAAACTATGGCTAGTTTATGGACAGGCAGGGCATATTAAATAGGGATCAAGGTAAAGGATCAGTACCATGTAAATATTGTGGAACAAAAGTTAAAAGTCACAGACATGGATGTTACAGGGTTTAGTACTTGAACTTTTTCTTCATGGTTCTCTTTGCTTCATGGTCTCCTCCTCAGAGATTCTTTTCCAAGGTTCCAGAAATTGTCATTAGTACAGGAATCTTATCTGATTGGGTGAGACTAGGTGGCTTGCTGAGACTGAGAAGATGAAATCTGTTCTAACCTACCTTTCCCAATAAAGCTTTTGCAGTGAATCTTTATCAGAGTTTCACAGGACAGGAATTTTATCAAAAAGATTAGAATGTCAAAGAGATCTTCAGCAATTAAGCACATTTTTGCTGTCTTCATTTTAGAACATTATCTGAAGTTTTAAATATCCAGAGATAATAGATCTGTTAGTAATATAGTAATAAAACTTGAAGTTATCAATGTAACGTTTTAAAATCCCATCTTGCCTTTAACTCAAGCCTTGTTTTCTTTTTCTTTAACATGTCACTGCTGTAATACAAGCAGGTGTTGAGCAAGAGTAGAAGGAGGAAGTACCTCAAAGTGCTAATCCTATAGGGGTGATCACTTGTGTATTGTTTAGAATTGATGTAGCTCCAAACTGTGGTTGCTGTACTGTCAGATTTTTGTTGCTACAGAAATCTGTATACATGTATTAAATTAAACCGAAATAAAACAAGACTGCCAGGACCTATGAAAGCCAAGAACTTTGCCAGAGGTTAAAAGTTTTCATTAATCCTCATATAATACCAAAATCATCAGGATCTTGAAGAAATGCGTATGGACCAAATTTGGCTTTAACTAAGAAAATCTCCTTCTCAATTGCTTGTGTATGTATCTGTGCATGCATACGCAAGCATGTGCATGCAAGCGCAAGCATGTGCATACATACGCAAGCATGTGCATGCAGGAATGTACACACACACACACACACACACACACACAACTTTAATGCAGGATCTTGAGTCCTTTTCCTGATGTTAGAAATTGAATATGTTAATAGAGTTTCTGAAACAGAAAGATTTGTATTAAATTACTGTGAAGGATTTCAGGAAAACAGCACTTGTTGAAATAGTTTTTCAGGGGATTCAGTTTTTAATTTTAGTATTAGTTTAAGAGAACTTATTTAATTCCAGAATAAATTGCCTGTTTGCTGATCTTCTTAATAAAATTCATATTGTAACATCAAAGAATGCTTTAAAAGTACTACATTTCAGTATACTTCCAGAACATATCAAAGAATATTTCTTGTCTAGTTTTAGTACTAAGAGTGTGATATTCTGAAGCCGGGTAAGGAGAATGTTCCAAGGAGGGAGGAATCAATATGTCAAGTGCTGATGATAGGTAAATGAAAAGAGGATACATAATTTGCTGTTGGATTTAGCAACAATTCATTGCTTACCTTTATAAGAGTGATTTTGGTGAAGGGGTGAGAACAAAAGCCAGATTGGAAGCAGTAAGTATTTAAGATGATTTTTTTTTTTTTTTAGGAGTTTCCAATGAAGAAAGCAGAGAGATAGGAGAGGAGAATGGGGTCAAGAGTTTTTAAATTCTATTGCTTTTGTTTTTTAAGATGGGGAAATTATGTTTGCATCTTGATAGAAATAAAATAGTAGAGAGAGAATGTGATGATGTAGGAATGGTTAGAATTATTGGAGTGATATCCTTAAGTGATTAAAGGGGATAGGATCTAGTGTACAAATAGATTTGGCTTTAGGCAAGAGTATGAATTACTAATTCACGGTAACAGGGGCACAGGCAGTTGTCTGTACTGTGTTTGGTATGTAGATCTGGTGACATGTGGAAGGTCTCTTGGCTGTCTCCAGTTTCTCAGTGAAATTGGAAGCCGTCTTTGTTGTGGGTTGAATTGTGTCTTCCCAAAAGACATGTTGAAGTCCTAACTTCTAGTACCTGTGGATGTGAGCTCATTTGGAAATAGAGTCTTTGTAGATGTAATCAAGTTAAGATGAGGTTATACTTGATTAGGATGGACCCTAAATCCAGTGACTTACAACAAAAGAAAAACTTTGACTGAGACACAACCATATAGGAAATTATGTTAAAATGGAGGCAGCGATTAGAGTGATTCAGCTATAAGCCAAGGAATGCCAAGGTGTATAGGTAATCTCAAATAGCTAAGAAGAGGCAAAGGATTTGTCCCTAGAGCCTTCAGAGGGCCACTGCCTTTTTAATACCTTGATTTGTGACTTCTTGTGTCTGGAACTATGAGAAGATAACATTTCTGGGTTTTTTTTTTTTGAGTTGGAGTCTCACTCTGTCGCCCAGACTGGAGTGCAGTGGCCGCTCCCGGCCACCGCAGCCTCGACCTGCTGGGCTCCAGCGATCCTTCCGCCTCAGCCTTCCAAGTAGCTGGAACTACAGGCAAGTGCTACCCCACGGGGCTAATTTTTTTTATTTATTGTAAAGATGAGGTCTCACCAAGTTGCCCAGGCGGGTCTCGAACCCGCGGGCTCAGGCAATCCACTCACCTCAGCCTCCCAAGGCGCAGGATTATAGACTGAGCCATTGAGCCCGGCTTCTGTTGTTTTAAACCACTCGGTTTGTAGTACTTTGTTATAGCAGCCCTAGGAAACTAGCACACTCTTCCACTGAGAATGAGAATGAGGAAAGATTTGATGTTTTGATTTCTCATGAATATTTTTAAAAATTTTCTTCTTTGACCTAAGACTTTACATAATGGTAAGCTTCCTTGACATTTTCATTGGCTGATGGATAGAATGTTTTTTGCCTCATTTTTTAAAACTTAGAAAATAAACTTTATTGAAATTAATATTCCCTGTACTTATTTGAGAATAAACTGTTCGTTTCTATTATTTTATTTTATTTATTTTAGATTCAGGAATACAGGTGCATGTTTGTTACATGGATATATTGAGTACTGTTGGGAACTGGGCTTCAGGTGTTCCATTTCCAAAATAGTAAACACTGTACCTGATAAGTAACTTCTCAATCCTGACTTCCCCCTTTAGTGTTTCTGGTGACTGTTATTTCCATCTTTGTGATCATTTAGCTCTCATGTATAAGTAGGAGCATGCAGTTATGCAGTGTTTGGTTTTCTGTTTTTGGATTAGTTAATTTAGCATGAAATTCTCTAGCTCCATCCATGTTGCTGCAAAGGGCGTTAATTTATTCTTTTTTGTTGTTGCTTAGTATTCCATGGTATATGTGTACCATACTTTCTTTCTAGTCTATCATTGATGAATGGGCATTTAGGTTGATTCCATGATTTTGCTGTCTCAGAAATAAAGAACTGAGCACCGCATGTTCTTACTCACAAGTAGACCCTAATCACTGGTCACAGAAGCACAGGGGTGGGTGGGCAGACATTGGACACTGCCAGGGAAGAGAGAATGTGAGGTGAGAGAGGGGACATGTGGCAACACACTGGTTTCTAGGTTCACTATCGGGGAGAGAGGGCCAGCTACAGGCCCAAACTTTACCTGCGTGCAACTTACTTATGTAGTAAATCCTTACTTGTACCTCACCACTCTAAAATAAAATAAAATAAATATATAAGAAGAATGTGAGTTGACTTTTTTTTTGGAGTTGGAGTCTCACTCTGTCGCCCAGAATGGGGTATAGTGGCACACTCTCAGCCACTGCAGCCTCCACCTGCTGGACTCTGGCCATCCTTCTGCCTCAGCCTTCCAAGTAGTCGGAATTACTGGTGCGTGCTACCACGCCCGGCTAATTTTTTATTTTATTTTAGAGGGTCTCGCCAAGTTGCCCAGGTGGGTCTTGAACCCGCGGGCGCAGGCAATCCACTCGCCTCAGCCTCCCAAAGTGCTGGGATTTCCCACGGCCACCAAGCCCGGCCGTGAGTTGACGTTTATTTAATGGAGGCATATATGATGTTTTCCTCCTTCTGCTTATTCATAGTGGATTACATTAAAAAAAAAAAAAACTTCTAATTTTAAACCAGCTTTGTAATTCCTAAATTAAACTCTCTTTGTTATAGCATATTATCTTTTTATATACTAGTAGACTCAATTTAATGTTTTATTTACAATCTTTGCTTTTAAATTAGATGGGTCTGAAGTTTTTAATTTTTGTGCCAGCCTTATCTGGTTTTTTAACAAGGTCACATAGCATTATGTGAAATGCGAAATTTCCCAGATGTTTCTGTGTGCTGAATTGGTTGAAATGACATAGGAATTATATTTTTGGAAGATTTGGTGTAACTTATTTCTAAAATAATCAGGATTTTGGTTTCTCTTTTAGAGTTAGATCTTTTGCTATCTGTTGCATTTCTTCTTTGATATTAGACTTTGGTGTTCTTTTTTTGTTACCAGTCAAGTTAGTTATTATATTTTCATGGATGGTTTTATCTAGATTTTTGAATTGTGGGTGAATGGGCTAACATAATTTTTCCCTTGTTGTGTAAGTATCAGATCTTCAATTAAACAATGTCTGTTCCCTAGATAATCTGATAAGGTAGTGTGTGTCAACATTATTGTAAAACACTTTTACAATAAAAATGACCCCTGATTAATATGTTACAGCTGGAGTGGGAGAAACTAGAAATAAACTATAAATACCTGTGGAAACCATAACTTGTAGGCCTCTCTGAGTGTGGAGGCTCATATTCTTGGCTGGTCATTTGTAGGGACTCTAGAAGCTGTGCTTATGGAATAGTACAAGCGATACTGGCTCCTGTGGGACAGGGGCTTCTGAATTAACCCTGTACCCATATGTGATATCCTTGCATCTGGGGTGTCACGTGGGGAGAAGAAAGCTTCTGGATTGCTATGCAATCCAAAGGGTTTCCTCCTGAGAGAAATATTTGATGCTGCCTGGCTAGCAAGCTATAGTTGCTGTCCTCTGTCTTCTGCAATAGACTTATGCCAGTGTGGGTAATTTCTGTGGGTCTGAACATTTAGTTGAACCTACTAGCATCTCCTGATAGGTATAACACAAGTTTATTGGAATAAAGTTGTACTTGGCGTTTTCTCTCTCTTTTTAAAAATCTTTTCCACACCTGGGATTATACCCCTTTTTTCTCTATTTCTAAATCGTAGGTAACTATCTTTTTTAAAATTTATTACTGTCTTTTGGTTTTATTCATGATGCGTAATTTTTCAAACATTTGTTTCCTTTCTTAAAACTTTATGCTTTTTTCTTTATCAGTTTATGAATATTTGGGGAGTACTATTAAAAAGTGACAGGAGGCCCAATAAATAGTGCTCTTATTTTGTTTTTGTTTTTCTTTAAAACAAGGCCGCTAGGATCTTTTTTTTCTTGAGTTATTATATGTACAGAAATGTTCTTGATTTGAAGCTTGACTGATATACTGGCTGGACATCAAATAATTTTGTCACAGTTTATTTTCTTGAGAAGTCTGCATTACCATGTTATCTTTTAATATTGAATGTTGGCTCACTCCTGCAATTCCAACACTTTGGGATGCTGAGGTTGGAGAGTTAGGAGATTGCTTGAGGCCAGTTCAAGACCAATCTGGGCAACAAAGCAAGAAAAAAAAATTGGAAATTAGCCAGGCAGGGTAACATGTACCTGTTGTCGTAGCTACTTGGGAAGCTAAAGCAGGAGATCCCTTGAGCCCAGGAGTTTGAGGCTACATTGAGCTATGATTGTGCCACTACTCTCTAGTCTGGGTGACAGAGGGAGAGCCTGTCATTCTCTCTCTCTCTCGAAAAACAAAAAAGGTTCGAGTCAAGTTTGATTATTTTTAATGTTATTATTAAGGACTTAAATTTTTTGTCTGGATGCCCCAAAGATTCTTTCTTGAGTTTCAAGATAAGCGCAGTTGATATGTACTGACTATACCTTATCAGTTTGGAGTGAGAGTTGGTGGATAAAATAGACCCTTTCTAAAAATAGAGTCAAATCCTTCTTGAAATTATTTTTTCTGGGACACAATTACAAGCATATTACATTTTCTTTGCTTGTCTTCCATATCATTTTCTCTCCAATTCCTTTCACCCTCTTTTAAAATTTTTATTTCTTTGTGGTTGCCTTTCTCAATCCTGTCCTGTCTGTCCCTTACATATTTTCAGTAGTATCTATTTTTGTTTGCAATTTAGCCTTGATTTCTTCAACTTTTCTTTTGAGCTGTTTGCCCAGAGTTTATTGCTTTCTATTATCTTGCCATAACTTCTCTGAATTTTTATATATTTGCTTTCTTATTTTATAGAGTTAGTTAGTTAATTAAGTTTTAAAAATATATGGTAATACTTGGCCACAACTTTTATTTGCTTCATGACAACTTATTTCTTTTGAGTCTCTTTGATTGTCTTTAGTTTTTTCTTACTATTTTTGTTTTACTGCCATTGTATAGAGTCTGTGTTGGTTCCTTTATAATTATTATTCACATTTGAGTAAGTTGAATTTTTTTTACAGCAACCCTCCTCCCCTTCCTTCTTCCCTCTCTTCCTCTTCCTCCTCCTTCTCTTCCCCTTCCTTTCCTTCCTCTCCTTCTCCCCCACCTCCTCTTTGCACCGGACTTTTTCAGGAAGGTCTTAGAATAGAGTTAAGACCATGTTTTAGGCTAAGAATAATTCTTCTTATGACATATTTTAATTGGTTTATTTTCCTCGGCCACGGGTTGATATTGTATAGTTGCGTGCAGCATATAGATGCCCACTTCCACTCTTATTCTCAACTCTCCTGGATACATGAGCAGATTGACTATAAGTATCACTAGTTTGTGTTATGCCCTTCCTTTTCAGCTTTATGATGCTTTGGATCATTGTGAAATGGGGAAACTTGCTGCTGCCTGCATCTCTTGAGTTCTGAATGTTCTGTAGGACTGTTTTGTGTGCCTTGTGTTCTGGATAACTTTCCTTTGTCTGCTTTTGCGCTCTTGGTTGTAGGCATCCTTACTTGATTTTACACACATACACTCTTTTTGTTTACCTGTACTGAATTTGCTCCCTTCTTCAACTAATTGTAGTGTGCGGTTGCAGATGTCTTCTAGGCTCATCAAAAGAGGAGTTTTCATTTCCCTTTCCCTCTTTTTAAAATTTTAAATGGAAAATACTATCTGACTTTACCTTGTCATGGAAAAACCCAAACATTTTAGTATCATTTTCTCCCTCATATTTCATTTAGCTTTATATTTTTAAAAAATCTTATCTTTGTGTCTTTGCCTTTTAAATGAGTTACTTAATTCATTACAGTATTAGATCATACTATATTTAATATAGTATTTAAATATATTATATTTAATCATATATATTAAATCAGATTGTTTGTCTAATATGTTTTCTTTTTTCTCCTCTTCCCCTTTCTTGTCTTTTGTACATCAAGTAACATTTTTAAAACTATTTTTTTCCCCTAGAGATTTGGAAATTTTTCTTTTTAATTTTTTATTTTCTAATTGCAGTCTATATTATTGTATTTTTAAAATATACTTTAACAGCAGTTACCCTTAGAAGTTAAATAATATTTAATATCAGTATTAAATTATTAAATTTAATATATAATCTAGAATTTCTCTAGCATCATAAATAAGATCACAGGTTAGTAGCCTAACAGATCACCTAAGGAAGCTGGAAAAGCAAGACCATCAAAACCCTAACTTCAGCAGAAGAATCCAGATTGCCAAAATAAGAGCCCAAAAGCTGGACACAGAAGACAAAAAATATAATAGAAAAAATCAACAAAACAAAAAACTGGTTCTTTGAAAGGATAAACAAGATTGATGGATCTCCCCCCAGCCAGATTGACCAAGAAAAAGCCCAAATAAACACAATCAGAAATGCAAAATACCAAGTCACAACTGACCCCAAAGAAATACAAAAGATTATCAGAGATTACTATGTACGCTTGTATGGAAACAAACTTGAAAACCTAAATGAAATGGAGGACTTTCTATCAAGAAGAAATTGAGATCCTAAATAGACCAATAACAACCCAGTAAACAGACTTCATCTTAGAAAACTACATACGAAAAAAAGCCCTGGACCAGATGGCTTTCCAGCAGAATTCTACAGAACGTACAAGGAGGAGCTGATACCAATCCTTTTGAAAGTATTCCAGGCAATCAAGAAAGATGGAACTCTCCCTAAATTATTTTATGAAGCTAACATCACTACAATACCCAAACCAATAAAGAAAGAGAACTACAGGCCAATATCCCTGATGAACATAGATGCTAAAATTCTCAACAAGATCTAGCAAACTGAATCCAACAGCACATCTCAAAAATCATCCACAACAACCAAGTGGGCTTCATCCCCGGGATGCAGGGCTGGTTCAACATTTGCAAGACCATAAACATAATTAAATACATCAACAGATGTAAAAACAAAAACCACATGATTATATCATTACACACAGAAAAGCTTCTTGATAAAAGCACCCCTTCTTGACAAAACCCTTGAACATCTGGTCATAGATGGAACATACCTCACAATAATAGCCATCTATGAGAAACCTACAGTCAGCATAGCTAAACAGACAGAATTTGGAACCATTTCCCCTGAAAACCAGAAAAGGACAAGGATGCCCACTCTTTTTTTTTTTTTCATTAATCAGTATTTTTTATTATGGTTTTGTGGGGTACAGTTAA